>NC_057801.1:129764490-129769045 GCF_018294505.1 Triticum aestivum
CCTAATGGCGACGACACAGAGGAACTCTCAATGAAAGCACCAATGTCGGTGTCAAAACCTGCGGATCTCGGGTAGGGGGTCCTGAACTGTGCGTCTAGGCGGATGGTAACAGGAGACAAGGGACACGATGTTTTTACCCAGGTTCGGGCCCTCTCGATGGAGGTAAAACCCAACTCCTGCTTGATTAATATTGATGATATGGGTAGTACAAGAGTAGATCTACCACGAGATCAGAGAGGCTAAACCCTAGAAGCTAGCCTATGGTATGATTGTTGTTCGTTCTACGGACTAAAACCCTCCGGTTTATATAGGCACCGAAGAGGGTTAGGGTTACACAGAGTCGGTTACAATGGTAGGATATCTACATATCCGTATCGCCAAGCTTGCCTTCCACGCCAAGGAAAGTCCCATCCGGACACGGGACGAAGTCTTCAATCTTGTATCTTCATAGTTCAGGAGTCCGGACAAAGGTGATAGTTCGGCTATCCGGACACCCCCTAATCCGGGACTCCCTCAGGCATGTTATTTCTTTTTGTGGTGAAACTACTAATATTGCTAGACCCGATACTAAGACACGTAGACCTGTTGTAGGCACGCCTGTTATTTCTATTAAAATAGGAGATCATTGTTATCACGGTTTATGTGATATGGGTGCTAGTGCTAATGCGATATCTTATGATCTTTATAAATAAATTATGCATGATATTGCACCTGTTGAATTAGAAGACATTGATGTTACTATTAAGCTTGCTAATAGGGACACCATTAAACCTATTGGGATTGTTAGAGATGTTGAAGTCTTGTGTGGGAAGATTAAATACCCTGGTGATTTTCTTGTTCTTGGTTCCCCACAAGATGATTTTTGTCCCATTATTTTTGGTAGACCCTTCTTGAATACTGCTAGTGCTAAGATTAATTGTGAAAAGAATATTGTTACTGTTGGCATAGATGGTATGTCTCATGAGTTTAATTTTGCTAAGTTTAGTAGACAACCTCGTGAAAGGGAACCACCTAGTAAGGATGAAATTATTGGTCTTGCTTCCATTGCTGTTCCACCAACTGATCCGTTAGAACAATATTTGCTAGACCATGAAAACGATATGTTTATGAAGGAAAGGGAAGAAATAGATGAAGTATTCCTTAAACAAGAACCTATGTTGAAACATAACCTTCCCGTTGAAATTCTTGGGGATCCCCCTCCACCCAAGGGTGATCCTGTGTTTGAACTCAAACCCTTACCTGGTAATCTTAAGTATGCTTATCTTGATGAAAAAGAAACATATCCTGTTATTATTAGTGCTAACCTTTCAGAGAAAGAAGAAGAAAGATTATTGAAAACTCTTAAGAAGCACCGAGCTGCTATTGGATATACTCTGGATGATCTTAAGGGCATTAGTCCCACATTATGTCAACACAAAATTTCAGTGGAGAAAGATGCCAAACCAGTTAGAGATCCTCAAATACGATTAAATCCTAAAATGAAGGAAGTGGTAAGAAAGGAGATACTAAAACTCCTTGAGGCAGGTATTATTTATCCCGTTGCTGATAGTGAATGGGTAAGCCATGTCCATTGTGTCCCTAAAAAGGGAGGTATTACCGTTGTTCCTAATGATAAAGATGAATTGATCCCGCAAAGAATTATTACAGGCTATAGGATGGTAATTGATTTTCGTAAGTTAAATAAAGCTACTAAGAAAGATCATTACCGTTTACCTTTTATTGATCAAATGCTAGAAAGGCTATCCAAACACACACATTTTTGCTTCCTAGATGGTTATTCTGGTTTCTCTCAGTTACCTGTATCAGCGGGGGATCAATCTAAAACTACTTTTACTTGCCCTTTTGGTACTTTTGCTTATAGACGTATGCCTTTTGGTTTATGTAATGCACCTGCTACCTTACAAAGATGCATGATGGCTATATTTTCTGATTTTTGTGAAAAGATTTGTGAGGTATTCATGGATGACTTCTCCGTCTATGGATCCTCTTTTGATGATTGTTTGAGCAACCTTGATCGAGTTTTGCAGAGATGCGAAGACACTAGTCTTGTCCTGAATTGGGAAAAGTGTCACTTTATGGTTAATGAAGGCATTGCCTTGGGGCACAGGATCTCCGAGAGAGGTATTGAAGTTGATAAAGCCAAAGTTGATGCTATTGAAAATATGCCATGTCCCAAGGACATAAAAGGTATAAGAAGTTTCCTTGGTCATGCCGGCTTTTATAGGAGGTTCATTAAGGACTTCTCTAAAATCTCTAGGCCTCTGACTAATTTATTGCAAAAAGATATTCCTTTTGTCTTTGATGATGATTGTGTAGAAGCATTTGAAACACTTAAGAAGGCTTTGATCACTGCACCTATTGTCCAGCCACCTGATTGGAATTTACCTTTTGAAATTATGTGCGATGCTAGTGATTATGCTGTAGGTGCTATTTTAGGGCAAAGAGTTGATAAGAAATTGAATGTTATCCATTATTCTAGCAAGACTCTTGATACTGCCCAGAGAAATTATGCTACTACTGAAAAAGAATTCTTAGCAGTTGTGTTTGCATGTGATAAGTTTAGACCTTATATTGTTGATTCCAAAGTTACTATTCACACTGATCATGCTGCTATTAGATATCTTATGGAAAAGAAAGATGCTAAGCCTAGACTCATTAGATGGGTTCTCTTGCTCCAAGAATTTGACTTGCATATTATTGATAGAAAGGGAGCTGAGAACCCCGTTGCAGACAACTTGTCTAGGTTAGAGAATGTTCTTGATGACCCACTGCCTATTAATGATAGTTTTCCTGATGAACAATTAGCGGTTGTCAATGCTTCTCGTACTGCTCCTTGGTATGATGATTATGCTAATTACATTGTTGCTAAATATATACCGCCTAGTTTCACATACCAGCAAAAGAAAAAGTTCTTTTATGATGTAAGACATTACTTCTGGGATGATCCACACCTTTATAAAGAAGGAGTAGATGGTATTATTAGACGTTGTGTGCCTGAGCATGAACATGAACAAATCCTACGCAAGTGTCACTCTGAATCCTATGGAGGACACCACGCTGGAGATAGAACTGCACACAAGGTACTACAATCTGGTTTTTATTGGCCTACTCTTTGCAAAGATGCTCGTAAGTTTGTGTTATCTTGTGATGAATGTCAAAGAATAGGTAACATTAGTAGACGTCAATAAATGCCTATGGATTATTCTCTTGTTATTGAACCATTTGATGTGTGGGGCTTTGATTACATGGGACCTTTTCCTGCCTCCGATGGTTATACACATATTTTAGTTGTTGTTGATTACGTTACTAAGTGGGTAGAAGCAATTCCAACTAGTAGTGCTGATCATAACACTTCTATTAAAATGCTTAAAGAAGTTATTTTTCCGAGGTTTGGAGTCTCTAGATATCTTATGACTGATGGTGGTTCACACTTTATTCATGGTGCTTTCCGTAAGATGCTCGCTAAGTATGATGTCAATCATAGAATCGCATCTCCTTATCACCCGTAGTCTAGTGGTCAAGTAGAGTTGTAACATCCCAAAATTCTAAATTTTGGAATGTTATAAACAAATAGATAGAATGATTGTTTGTTTGATTGTTGTGTGATTGATTGAGTGGAATTCGTAACTTTTGAAAGTTAAATGAGAGGGAATAAAAGGACTTTCCCAAACTTTCAATTTCTTTTCTGATCTTCATGAATTCAAATCCTTTTCACCACAAAACCCTGGAGAGAAGATGACATGACTTCTTCCATTTATTTAAATGACAAGGGGTGTTGAAAATATTTGAATTTCATTTGGAAAATATTCCCAACCCAGGAACTTTATGCAACTCAATGATTTTCATGAGCGAAGATAAAATGACTTCTTCAAAACATATGAAATATGAGTTGGGAGTTTCAAAGAATTAAATTCAAAGTTCTTTTGAATTTATTTTCAATTTGGAGTTATTTGAGTTTTATTCAAATTATTTTTCTCCAAAAACAAAATATATGGAAAATAGGGTAACATGATTCCCTACATCAGAAAATTGGAGAGAAATAAATTTCAATTAATTTTGGTATTTTTAAAATGATTTTTATTGGATTTTATTAGACCAGTAGCGCTCTTTGAATTATCGAAATTTGTGCGTATTTTATTCAAAGCTAGAATAATGTTTACCTTGTAGGAAATCTTTTTCTGAAAATTTTGATATATTATATGCCTATATAAAATTTTTATTACGTTTGTTTTATCTTGTTTCTCTGAGTTGTTTAAAAAAAATCCCTTCTTCCCCGACTGGGCCGGCCCAGCTCCAGCCAGGCCAAAGCCCAGCACCGCGCCGCCTCGCCCGTCGTCCCCGACCGGGACTCCCACCGGAGTCCGGCACCGACCCCGCCGCCTTGGCCCCTCCTCCACGTCTCCCCTTGCCCCTCGCCCACGCCAACGCCGCCCTCCCCCTCCTATAAAGCGCCCCGGGACCCCCCTGGATCCCATTTTCGCCCCCGCCTCGCCTCCTCTCGCTTCTCGTCGCCGCCCTCGCAGATCGCCGCCGCCGCCGCCGCTCTTCGTGCCGC
>NC_057801.1:129769277-129840355 GCF_018294505.1 Triticum aestivum
CGCTGCCTGCAACGCCGCTGCTCGCCTCGCCGGAGTCCGCCGCCTCACCGGAGCCGCTGCCGGTTTTTCCGGGCCGAACCATCGAACCGGTATAACCCTCCTCGGTCCGGTTTAATTTGAGTTTTCTATGGTTTTTCATTTCACGCTGATTTTATATTTTAGTTAGGTTATTTAGAAGACGTTCGTTAGTTAGGGTTCGTAGCGAGCGGTTTTTGTTCGTTAGCGTTTGTTAGCGAACGTTCGTTATTTAGTTCTTTTCTTTTATTTTATTTTCGGCCAGGGACCCGTCTGTGAATATTTTATTTACAGATTAGCCCCTGGACTTCAAACACTCACAACTTTTTGCTCGTTTGTCCAAATCCAACGAAACCAATGCCTACTTCTTCGTTATGATCTCCTCCATCCATTAAAACAACTTAAACATGTTTTTGAAAGTTTAAAATTTGAATTTCAAGTAGTTTAGTATTTGAACTTCGTTTGATCATAACTTGAGTTTCGTAGCTCCGTTTGAGTTGATTCTTTTTGCATATCGAAGCTCTTGACCTAAACTTTCTGATAAGGCCAAATTCATATAATTTTGGTACTGTTAGAAATTGTTTTATGTTGCCAGAGATATTTGCTAGGTTTTGATGTTTTCCGAATCGTCTTCTTCGATCTTTCCGATCTTTTGAGTGATTGCTTATGTATGGTTACCATTGCTTGCTCGCGATAGATTGACCGGAGTGTGACGAGTAGAACTATCAAGAGTTTTGAGTGCGAATCATCTTCATCAACATTGCAGGCAAGTAACACTTGATCATACCTTTTCTACTACCCAGTTTTTATGCATTAGATCAATCCTCAAACATTGCATGATTAGGATCTAATCAAATTGTGGGATGGGAAGTAGATGAGGTAGTACCTATTACCTGTTTTACTTATGAAACCTTTGTGAGTACTTCTGCATTTGCTTATTATGCCATGCTATGCTAGTAGACGTGGATTGGGTGAGTGAATATCCATGACAGATGTGAGTTTGTTAAATTAATGGTTTATATAAGGTGGCAACTTAAATACACATCTGGGTGGATTGAGGCACCTGGGGTATCCAGTGATTGCCTATTTTTTTGGAAATCCCGGGGGTACCGTGTGATTTTCCTATGGACCGCCACCCAGGCTCAAAGGGATCATAAGATAATTAATGCTAGAAACTTCCGTGTGCAGCCACAAGCCATTATGGGCTCTGGCATAGTTGACTAAGTCGTGCGAACTCTTATAGTGGTGGACTAACAGATGTAGGGGATTTACGTGTACCGGTCTACCCATTGTAAGGTGCTAGCGCTTCTGAAAGACTATGTCTCGGTCATCCGTTTCTCAAACACCATGTAGTGCGAGAAACCAAACGGAGGCGATCGAGTCTTGTGGGGAAAAGTGCGCAAACCTCTGCAGAGTGTACAAACTAATCATGATTAGCCGTGTCCCCGGTTATGGACATCTTGAGTATCTAGTACTTGAATATCATGTGAATCTCATCATGTTACTTTAATTAATATTGTTGGGTTAATGAGTACTTTTAATTGGGACTGAGAATGCTGTCAACCATTCTCAATGTTTAACAACCACCATGATAGTTAAATAAATTTATCCCTTTGCAGTAGGGAAAAATTGGCTTTACGCAAAACTGTAACCATAGAGCTTTCCACCAGCCATATATGCATGTAGTATAGCTTATTCTTCCATTACTCTCTATGTGTTACAGTGCCAGCATATTCCATGTGCTGACCCGTTTTCGGGTTGCAACGTTTCATGTTGCAGACTTTTCAGTCGATGAGTAAGTGATACATTAGGGTTACGATTTCCTATACTCAACTTTGTCGTTGGTGTTGATGGGAATCCACAACCTTGTTGCTTCCGCTATTTTGTATTGAGGTAATGGTATTTACGTTACTTTATACATGTGATTTACCTCTTATATAAATCCTCGAGTACTGTGTATGTGTCAGCATACCGATCCAGGGATGACACGTAAGCACAGAGACTTGACCGTCTGAGGTCGGGTCGCTACAAGATGGTATCAGAGCACATGTTGACTGTAGGACGTGACCCTAGAAACTGGCAAGCCCATAGGAGAGATTTTTCTCTACAACTTTCTCTTCAAAAGAATCTTTTACCTCTCTTCTCTTCTGAGCTTATTCAAATATTCCCTTTTAGTGAGACCATACCCCTTTCCCTTTTGACCACTCGAAGATTCGACTGATGAAACCACTCCAAGGAGGACCGGATATCGGACAACTAAGACCATTTGGAATGAAGAGTATTTTATCGAGCAATTGTTATAATTGGAAAACTACAACTGTTGAAGACTCTGAAGACTAGGAGCATTTGAAGGCTTTGAAGAATTTCCAGGTTTGGTATGACCAAGGAAGGCTACACTTATGGAACTTGACAGACTATGGAAGCTGTCAATACCGAGATCAAGGTGTATTGGAGAAAGACCAGCACATTGAGCATTAGAACTCAAAGTTTTGTCAAGAAAACCCTAAGACAGGAGATATCAATTATGAATGATAGCTCATGGCAATGACAAGGGCAGAAACACGGTTATCAATGATGTCATCGCCCGCTGATGCTATTGTCCCGTGATGAGTTAAGCATGCATTTCGTTGGAAGGATTGGATGGTAGAAGGATGATGGATCATCTGTCAGCAAAGGATGCAGTTTTAACATAGCTGGTGTATCACCAGGATCAAGAAGTTTAAGATGGACTCGCAAGAAGTTATATTTGGCAAGGAAGTATTTCATGAAGAACTCAGGACCCTGAAGATGAGAGTAGCCAAGCTGGAGGAGCAAAACCTCGAGATACAGGAGATTCGTCAGGAGCTGAAGGATAGAAGGACATGGTTCGTACCAAGGATGTTGAAACCCAAAAGTTTGGAATGCAACCCCAGAAATATTTAAAGATGTCATGAGAGAATTCGTGTCAACAGAGATGATCTGGCAAAAGAACTTGAGAAGGACAAGCATGATCAGAAGGAGCCAACGGAGACATGACCAAGACTTGAAGAGCTTGATGACATTGAGATCTATAGACCATTAGAAGACCCAACCCCTGTTATATACTTACGTTAGATGCGACGATTGTGAGCTGTCATTTGTTTGTTGTTTTTCCGACAGCCACAATAAAACCTGTCTTTTCAAAACTTTTGTTTGTATTGTGTGTATCCCTCTCGATCTCTCTTATCCCACCCCAAACCCATGGACCCAATAGAAGATGAATGGAGATGAGCTTGTATTATCTAGATCGATGAGTCAATTGGAGATGGACCAATGGATTCAGAACATGGAGGATCATATGGAGAGTGACACTATAGCCAGAAAGGATATGACCCAGCATGCTCTACCGTTCTTTGAAAGAGGTGCTGCTACTTAGTGGAGGATGTACCAAAACATCAATGGATGGCAAAGAGTAACTGTCTGGGAAGAATTTAAGTTGACTTTGCTAAAGTCTTAGTTTGTGTCCCAGAAGTTGAAGCCTTATGGAAGTGATATGAAGAAACCTTGTGCATACAAGCTTTGTGGAGAAATAGGACACAACCATAAATAAAACAAGGACGAATACCCTCATAAGCGAGGGATTACCAAAGGAAGTTAGCCGAGGATCTCAGGAAACTTCGGTTGGAGATTGTTCCCAAAGGTTTTGTTGCAGCAATGGAAGTTCAGTCTACATCGTTGGGAAAGATTCGTGACGCTCAGAAGTATGACAAAGAGATTTCTGAGTTAAAAGAGAGGATGAGCAAAGGAAAGGCCAAAGGTTTTCGTAAGGATGAGCACGACATCTTATGGTTCGAGGACCATGTATATGTGCCCAATAATGCAAATATCAGGAAGTTAATACTTCAAGAGGCTCATGACTCACCATACTCGATTCGCCCTGGAAACACCAAGATGTATTTGGATTTGAAGGAGTGTTTCTGGTGGACTGGTATGAAGAAGGATATTGTGGAGTATGTAGTCATAGGTGATGTATGCCAGAGAGAGTAAAAGCAGAGCATCAGAAGCCAGCAGGATTACTACAGCCTATGCCGATACCCGAATGGAAGCAGGATAAGCTTAACATGGATTTCATTATCGGATTTCCCAGAACCCGAACGGGACATGATTCTATATGGTTAGTAGTTGATTCGCTTGACCAAAGTGGCTCACTTTATCCCAGTGAAAACCACCTATACAAGTGCGAAGTTGGCCAAGATATATTTGACCAGGATCGTATGTCTGCATGGAGTTCCGAGGACCATTGATAGAGGAACACGGTTACCCCAAAGTTTTGGAATCAGCTGCACCACACTTTGGGTACTAGGCTAGAGTTCAGTACAGCCTTTCATCCGTAGACAGATGGATAAATCGAGAGAGTCAATCAGATTCTGGAGGACATGTTGAGAACGTGTGCGCTAGATTATGGATCTAGTAGTGATGATAATCTACCTTACGTGGAGTTCTCATATACAACAACAGTTACCAAGCCAGTTTGAAGATGGCCCCTTTTAAAGCTTTGTATGGGAGAAGGATCCCGACACCGTTGATGTGGGATGAAGTTGGAGACCGTCAGTTGTTTGGACCAAATGTGATCAAGGATTCAGAAGAGAATGTTAAGTTGCTTCGAGATAGACTGAAGGTAGCTCAGTCCAGGCAGAAGAGTTATGCAGACTCAAAAATGCAAGGAGGAAGTCTATGAAATTGGAGACAAAGCATGTTTTCGTGTGTCCCCTCTGCGGGGAGTTAAACGATTTGGAGTTAAGGGAAAGTTAGCCCCGAGATTTGTAGGACCATACCGAGTTTGGAGCGTATGGGAGAAGTGGCCAACAAATTGGAGTCACCCGAAGCAATGTCAGGAGTTCATGATGTGTTTCACGTTTCCTAGTTGAAGAAGTGCCATGCAGGGATGGCCAATATTCCCCTGTAAGGATGCTTGACCCTGGAAAGTATAATGATGTTCCACGAAGTGGAGTATGGACTTCATAAGTATAAGTTTTATCTCGTATGTTGGATATCCCACGAGGATGAAGAGATGAATTTCTATTGGATATAAAGGAGGTATGATGTTGGAAATATGGATCAATGGAAATTCCATGATGAGTCTGAGTAATCACGTCTTGGTTTGGTACAACCGAAGGAAGGGAGACAATACAATTGGATGGATTTTAAGTATGCTAGGAAGCTGGAAGTTGGATGATGGAATAATGATCAGATGCCCGATGATAAGTTCAAGGACTACAAGTGATGAGATGGGCCCTAAACCACAGGCCCCAGGACCTGCCAAGAAGCAAGCACACTCTTGCTGAAGGGAAAACCCTTGGAAGAGGATATGCCTTTACCCACCGACGATTTTATAGGAGCAACACAAAACCTGGGAGTTGTCAAGGAACGATAGATGTTTGTTTGGCTTGCAGAATCAATGGATTTATCCGAACTTGGTTCGACGACAAGAGAAATTCTGCAATGCTTGTGAGGATGACCGAGTGTTAGAATGCGAGATTCGCTAAACCATATACAAGATAATGATTTGGGTGCGGGATGGATTGATCACCATACCGACTTACTCTTATTATTCGCCTTGCTATATGGGATGGTAAATCTGAGTGACTTACCTATAGTAGAGAGACGACGATCAAAACCATGCTGAAATCTTAGAATGGTATAAGTATTTTCCCTTGTACACGACAGTTGTTGCCAACCGTAGGTTATACGGTGAGGTTCAACCCAGACCCGTTTTCTGCAGGAGAAACCATAAATTATTGACCACCATGAGATATCGATATTTGTTTAGTATTGGCGCCAGACCCGTCAGCTAAGAAGACCCAGTCTCGGAATAACCTTACCAAGATGAAAGGACATAAGAATTGCGATAAAAGTTATGCCACTACCGGAAGAGCCCAGAGAAGGAATTTTTCCGAGATCTGAGAAGACTGACACTGTCAACAATAAGGATGGAGTATATGAGTTTTGATGGAACCGTAACCATGCTTCTAAGGGTGGTAGCACCCGAGACCCCGGAGACGAACGTTGGATTGTGAAGACCCCTACCCTAACCTATTTCTTGCTAGCCTCTCCGAATCTCGAGGACGAGATTCATTTTAAGGGTGGTAGGTTTGTAACATCCCAAAATTCTAAATTTTGGAATGTTATAAACAAATAGATAGAATGATTATTTGTTTGATTGTTGTGTGATTGATTGAGTGGAATTCGAAACTTTTGAAAGCTAAATGAGAGGGAATAAAAGGACTTTCCCAAACTTTCCTTTTCTTTTCTGATCTTCATGAATTCAAATCCTTTTCACCACAAAACCCTGGAGAGAAGATGACACGGCTTCATCCATTTATTTAAATGACAAGGGGTATTGAAAATATTTGAATTTCATTTGGAAAATATTCCCAACCCAGGAACTTTATGCAACTCAATGATTTTCATGAGCGAAGATAAAATGACTTCTTCAAAACATATGAAATATGAGTTGGGAGTTTCAAAGAATTAAATTCAAAGTTCTTTTGAATTTATTTTCAATTTGGAGTTATTTCAGTTTTATTCAAATTATTTTTCTCCAAAAATAAAATATATGGAAAATAGGGTAACATGATTCCCTACATCAGAAAATTGGAGAGAAATAAATTTGAATTAATTTTGGTATTTTTAAAATGATTTTTATTGGATTTTATTAGACCAGTAGTGCTCTTTGAATTATCGGAATTTGTGCGTATTTTATTCAAAACTAGAATAATGTTTACCTTGTAGGAAATCTTTTTCTGAAAATTTTGATATATTATATGCCTATATAAAATTTTTATTACGTTTGTTTTATTTTGTTTCTCTGAGTTGTTTAAAAAAAATCCCTTCTTCCCCGACTGGGCCGGCCCACCTCCAGCCAGGCCAAAGCCCAGCACCGCGCCGCCTCACCCGTCGTCCCCGAGCGGGACTCCCGCCGGAGTCCGGCACTAACCCCGCCGCCTTGGCCCCTCCGCCACGTCTCCCCTTGCCCCTCGCCCACGCCAACGCCGCCCTCCCCCTCCTATAAAGCGCCCCAGGACCCCCCCTGGATCCCGTTTTCGCCCCCGCCTCGCCTCCTCTCGCTTCTCGTCGCCGCCTTCGCAGATCGCCGCCGCTGCCGCCGAGATCTGCAGCCGTCGCCGCTCTTCGCGCCGCCTCTGCCGCCGCTAGCAGCGCCGCCCGCGCCACCGACCGCGCCACCGACCGCGCCACCTGCCGCACCACCCCGCCGCCCTTGTAGGTCGCTGCCGCCCGCCGCTGCCTGCAACGCCGCTGCTCACCTCGCCGGAGTCCGCCGCCTCGCCGGAGCCGCTGCCGGTTTTTCCCGGCCGAACCACCAAACCGGTATAACCCTCCCCGGTCCGGTTTAATTTGAGTTTTCTTCAGTTTTTCATTTAACGCCGATTTTATATTTTAGTTAGGTTATTTAGCAGACGTACGTTAGTTAGGGTTCGTAGCGAGCGGTTTTCGTTCGTTAGCGTTCGTTAGCGAACGTTCGTTATTTAGTTCTTTTCTTTTATTTTATTTTCGGCCAGGGACCCGTCTGTGAATATTTTATTTACAGATTAGCCCCTGGACTTCAAACACTCACAACTTTTTGCTCATTTGTCCAAATCCAACAAAACCAACGCCTACTTCTTCGTTATGATCTCCTCTATCCAGTAAAACAACTTAAACATGTTTTTGAAAGTTTAAAATTTGAATTTCAAGTAGTTTAGTATTTGAACTTCGTTTGATCATAACTTGAGTTTCGTAGCTCCGTTTGAGTTGATTCTTTTTGCATATCGAAGCTCTTGACCTAAACTTTATGATAAGGCCAAATTAATATAATTTTGGTACTGTTAGAAATTGTTTTATGTTGCAAGAGATATTTGCTTGGTTTTGATGTTTTCTGAATCGTCTTCTTCGATCTTTCCGATCTTTTGAGTGATTGCTTATGTATGGTTACCATTGCTTGCTCACGATAGATTGACAAGAGTGTGACGAGTAGAACTATCAAGAGTTTTGAGTGCGAATCATCTTCATCAACATTGCAGGCAAGCAACACTTGATCATATCTTTTCTACTACCCAGTTTTTATGCATTAGATCAATCCTCAAACATTGCATGATTAGGATCTAATCAAATTGTGGGATGGGAAGTAGATGAGGTAGTACCTATTACCTGTTTTACTTATGAAACCTTTGGGAGTACTTCTGCGTTTGCTTATTATGCCATGCTATGCTAGTAGACGTGGATTGGGTGAGTGAATATCCATGACAGATGTGAGTTTGTTAAATTAATGGTTTATCTAAGGTGGCAACTTAAATACACATCTGGGTGGATTGAGGCACCTGGGGTATCCAGTGATTGCCTCTTTTTTTGGAAATCCCGGGGGTACAGTGTGATTTTCCTATGGACCGCTACCCAGGCTCAAAGGGATCATAAGATAATTAATGCTAGAAACTTCCGTGTGCAGCCACAAGCCATTATGGGCTCTGGCATAGTTGACTAAGTCGTGCGAACTCTTATAGTGGTGGACTAGCAGATGTAGGGGATGTAGGTGTACCGGTCTACCCATCGTAAGGTGCTAGCGCTTCTGAAAGACTATGTCTCTGTCATCCGTTTCTCAAACACCATGTAGTGCGAGAAACCAAACGGAGGCGATCGAGTCTTGTGGGGAAAAGTGCGCAAACCTCTGCAGAGTGTACAAACTAATCATGATTAGCCGTGTCCCCGGTTATGGACATCTTGAGTATCTAGTACTTGAATATCATGTGAATCTCATCATGTTACTTTAATTAATATTGTTGGGTTAATGAGTACTTTTAATTGGGATTGAGAATGCTGTCAACCATTCTCAATGTTTAACAACCACCATGATAGTTAAATAAATTTATCCCTTTGCAGTAGGGAAAAATTGGCTTTACGCAAAACTGTAACCATAGAGCTTTCCACCAGCCATATATGCATGTAGTATAGCTTATTCTTCCATTACTCTCTATGTGTTACATTGCCAGCATATTCCATGTGCTGACCCGTTTTCGGGCTGCAACGTTTCATGTTGCAGACTTTTCAGACGACGAGTAAGTGATACATTAGGGTTACGATTTCCTATACTCAACTTTGCCGTTGGTGTTGATGGGAATCCACAACCTTGTTGCTTCCGCTATTTTGGATTGAGGTAATGGTATTTACGTTACTTTATACATGTGATTTACCTCTGTTATAAATCCTCGAGTACTGTGTGTCAGCATACCGATCCAGGGATGACACGTAAGCACAGAGACTTGACCGTCTGAGGTCAGGTCGCTACAAGAGTTGAGTAATAGAGAGCTCAAATTTATTTTGCAAAAGACTGTGAATAGATCTAGAAAGAATTGGTCCAAAAAACTTGATGATGCATTATGGGCCTATAGAACTGCATACAAAAATTCTATGGGTATGTCTCCATATAAGATGGTTTATGGAAAAGCATGTCATTTACCTCTTGAACTTGAACATAAAGCATATTGGGCTGTTAAAGAGCTCAATTATGACTTCAAACTTGCCGGTGAGAAGAGGTTGTTTGATATTAGCTCCCTTGATGAATGGAGAACCCAAGCATATGAGAATGCCAAGATTTTCAAAGAAAAAGTCAAACACTGGCATGATAAGAGGATACAGAAGTGCGAGTTTAATGTAGGAGATTATGTGTTATTTTTCAACTCTCGTTTAAGATTTTTTGCAGGAAAACTTCTCTCAAATCGGGAAGGTCCCTACGTTATCGAGGAGGTCTATCGTTCTGGTGCTATAAAAATCAACAACTTTGAAGGCACAAATCCGAGGGTGGTAAATGGCCAAAGAATTAAACATTATATTTCAAGTAATCCTATCAATGTTGAAACTAATATTATTGAAACCATAACCCCTGAGGAATACATAAGAGACACTTTCCAAAGCGTTCCAGACTCCGAAAAGGCATAGGTACATGGTACGGTAAGTAAACCGACTCCAAAACAACTCTAATGGCAATTTTTATCAGTTTTGGATTATTTAAGGATTTTAGGAAGAAAGAAGTAGTCCGAAAGGGGCACGAGGTTCCCACGAGAGAGGAGGGCGCCCCCCTGTAGGGCACGCCCCCTGTCTCGTGGGCACCTCGTGTGCCTCCCGGACTCTGTTTTCTTGTATGTTACGTATTTTGGTCGGTAAAAATTCATTATATATACTCTCGAATGTCTTGACCACCGTATCACGCAAATATCCTCTGTTTTCGTTTCGAGCTGTTCCTGTTGCAGATTTGGAACAAGATGTCTTCCCAGGATTCGGAGGGAGAGAGCTACATGGCTGATTATATTGCAAACCCAAAAGTATATGGGGATGTGGAACACTATGGCTGGACCATAGAGGAAGAAGAAGACTATGATCCCAAGAGGAAGGAGGAGGCAAGTTCCAATGAAGAGGACGATCCACTGCCTCAACCTGGTGATATGCATGTGCAGTTCAAGAAGTCAAGCCTCCCTAAGGTCCAATCTATCCCACCATGTTTTTTGCAGGACAACAATGCAGCACTATGCAAAAAGATAATGAAACTTGAGCTCGAGAATGAGGATCTGAGGGAGGAAAATTTTAGCCTCAGACGCAAGCTAGAGAAGAAAAGTGCAACAACTCCTACTTCACCACCTCCGAAGAAATAATCACATGGGTATGGGCACTCCCCTTGGCAACTGCCAAGCTTGGGGGAGGTGCCCCGGTATCGTATCACCATCAAACTCCTATCTTTACCGCTTTATTTAGTTTGATCCTTTTAGTAGTATCCTGATCTATTAGTTTGAAGTTTTGATATCAAGTAGTTTTGAGTTTTGCTTTGTGACCTCTTTATGTAATCAAGTCTGTGTGCTATCTATAATAAAGATTAGTGTTGAGTCAAGGGCTTTGCTATGTTGCTATGATCTTGAGAAAGTAAAAAGAACAAAAGAGTTCATATTGATCTTATGGATAGTGATAACTTCACACATACAAAGCATGAGGCATAAAAATTGTTGAGAGTTGATGAACATAGTCTTGGTCATCGTTGCAATTAATAGGAACTAATAAGGAAAGAGGGGTTCACATATAAATATATCTTCTTGGACATCTTTTATGATTGTGAAGCACTCATTAAGTATGACATGCTAAAGGAGTTGATGTTGGACAAGGAAGACAACGTAATGGTTTATGTTTTCCGACATCTCAGTTAAAGTATATTGCCATTGACTTTCCAAACAAGTTGAGCTTGCCTTTCCCCCTCATGCTAGCCAAATTCTTTGCACCAAGTAGAGATACTACTTGTGCTTCCAAATATCCTTAAACCCAGTTTTGCCATGAGAGTCCACCATACCTACCTACGGATTAGTAAGATCCTTCAAGTAAGTTGTCATCGGTGCAAGCAATAAAAATTGCTCTCTAAATATGTATGACTTATTAGTGCAGAGAAAATAAACTTTGTACGAACTTGTTGTGGAAGTAATAAAAGCGACGGACTGCATAATAAAGGTCCACATACAAGGGGCAATATAAAGTGACGTTCTTTTGCACTAAGACTTTATGCATCAACCCTTAACGCGCATGACAACCTCTGCTTCCCTCTGCGAAGGGCCTATCTTTTACTTTATGCTTTACTTTATGCTTGAGTCAAGGTGATCCTCACCTTTCCCTTTTTCATTTTATCTTTTGGCAAGCTCCTCGTGTTTGAAAGATCATGATGCATATACCCAATTGGATGTAAGTTGGCATAGGCTATTATTGTTGACATCACCTAAAGGTGAATACATTGGGAGGCAACACAATAAGCCCCTATCTTTCTCAGTGTCCGGCTGAAACTCTATAACCACAAGTATTGCGTGAGTGTTAACAATTATAGGGGACTACGAGATAGTTGAGTATGTGAGCTTGTTGAAAAGCTCTATTATTGACTCTTTCTGATGTTACGATAAATTGCAATTGCTTCAATGACTGAGATTATAGTTCGTTAATTCCCAATGAAGTTTTTGAACCATACTTGACATTGTGAATTGCTTATTACTTGAACATAAGGAATCATATGACAAAATCCATATATGTTGCTGTTATTAGAATGATTATGATGCCCTCATGTCCATATTTTATTTTTATCGACACCTCTATCTCTAAACTTGTGGACATATTTTTCGATTTCGGCTTCCGCTTGAGGACAAGCGAGGTCTAAGCTTGGGGGAGTTGATACGTCCATTTTGCATCATGCTTTTATATCAATATTTGTTGCATTATGGGTTGTTATTACACATTATATCTCAATACTTATGGCTATTCTCCCTTATTTTACAAGGTTTACCATGAGGAGGGGGGATGCCGACAGCTGGAATTCTGGCTGGAAAAGGGGCAAACGTTGGAAACCTATTCTACACAACTCCAAAAGACCTGAGACTCCACGAAACAACTTTTCAGATTTAATAAGAATTTTGGGCAAGAGAAATAGGCCAGGGGGGCCACACCCTGTCCAGGAGACAGGGGGGCGTGCCCCCCCTGTAGGGCGCGCCCCCTATCTACTGGGCTCCCTGGTGGGCTTCCAGCTGCCATCTTCTGCTATATGAAGGGTTTTTTCCTGGAAAAATCGTGGGCAAGCTTACGGGATGATACTCCGCCGCCACGAGGCGGAACCTTGGCAGAATCAATCTAGGGCTCTGGCGGAGCTGTTCTGCCGGGGACACTTCCCTCTGGGAGGGGGAAATCATCACCAACGTCATCACCAACGATCCTCTCATTGGGAGGGGGTCAATCTACATCAACATCTTCACCAGCACCATCTGCTCTCAAAACCCTAGTTCATCTCTTGTATCCAATCTTGTATCAAAACCACAAATTGGTACCTGTGGGTTGCTAGTAGTGTTGATTACTCCTTGTAGTTGATGCTATTTGGTTTACTTGGTGGAAGATCATATGTTCAGATCCTTTATGCATATTATTACCCCTCTGATTATGAACATGAATATGCTTTGTGAGTAGTTACATTTGTTCCTGAGGACATGGGTGAAGTCTTGCTATTAGTAGTCATGTGAATTTGGTATTCGTTCGATATTTTGATGAGATGTATGTTGTCTCTCCTCTAGTGGTGTTATGTGAATGTCGACTACATGAAAATTCACCATTATTTGGACCTAGAGGAAGGCCTAAGGAAGTAATAAGTAGATGATGGGTTGCTAGAGTGACAGAAGCTTAAACCCTAGTTTTTGCGTTGCTTCGTTAGGGGTTGATATGGACCCATATGTTTAATGTTGTGGTTAGGTTTACCTTAATACTCCTTTTTGTAGTTGCGGATTCTTGCAATAGGGGTTAATCATAAGTGGGATGCTTGTCCATGTTAGGGCAGTACCCAAGTGCCGGTTCACCGACATATCAAATTATCAAAGTACCGAACGCGAATCTTATGAACGTGATGAAAACTAGCTTGACGATAATTCCCAATGTGTCCTCGGGAGCTCCTTATTCATTATTAGAGTTTGTCCAGGCTTATCCTTTGCTACATAAAGGATTGGGCCACCTTGCTGCACTTTACTTACTTTATTTACTTTTTGTTCGTTACTATTTCTCTTATCACAAAACTTTCTATCACCTACTATTTCAGTGCTTGCAGAGAAAACCTTACTGAAAACCGCTTATCATTTCCTTCTGCTCCTCGTAGGGTTCGACACTCTTACTTATCGAAAGGACTACGATAGATCCCCTATACTTGTGGGTCATCAAATATCAAGCGTCCTCAGCGTAACCGCTTGGGACTTGCCTAAAAACACGGAGTCATACTAACATGTGTCGTGGGGTTGCACGCGCCCGTATTGATAGAGGATCCCGCAATAAGGGGAACACGATCTCTGCTTTGGTGAGGTGCACCAATAAAACCGCCTCGCAACACGTATCGAGGCAGGCCAAGAAAAACCGGTTCGTATTGGGCCGGGCCATGATGCAGGAGCATGTTGTACGAAAATTGTCTGCAAATCAGATTTATGAAGTGTTATGCTCTCTACGGTGATGTGCGGAAATTATCTCGCAAAGCCAGACACAATCATCAATCTACTTTGGAATGTTCGGGGATGGAACCCGCCTTGCAATGTCGAAGACAAATTGCACGCTGGACTCATCGTCATTGAAGCCTGGTTCAGGGCCTACTGAGGGAGTCCTGGATTAGGGGGTATCCGGACAGCCGAACTATATACATTGGCCAGACTGTTCGGACATGAAGGTACAAGACTCAAGACTTCGTCCCGTGTCCGGATGGGACTCTCCTTTGTGTGGAAGACAAGATTGGCGATCCGGATATTAGATTTCCTTCTTTGTAACCAACTCTGTGTAAACCCTAGCCTCCTCCAGTGTCTATATGAACCGGAGGGTTTGGACCGTATAGGGACGATCAAGACAATCATAATCATCATAGGCTAGCTCCTAGGGTTTAGCCTCTATGATCTCGTGGTAGATTAAATCTTGTAATACTCATATCATCAAGATCTATCAAGCAGGAAGTAGGGTTTTACCTCCATCGAGAAGGCCCGAACCTGGGTAAAACATTGTGTCCCTTGCCTCCTGTTACCATTAGCCTTAGACGCACAGATCGGGACCCCCTACCCGAGATCCGCCGGTTTTGACACCGACAACGGGTCTATCCCCATCTTGCGGACAGTGTCTTGATATATCAGATTGAGACTGCTGTTGCCGTCCATGAGGACTCGAGTGAGGTGGTATCTGTCGATTATGGGGTCGAGCACTAGGGCAGCCAAACCCCCTGACGGATACTAGTCGGATGATCCTTGCGATCAAAAGTGATTGGACAGGCCGACCATGGATTGAATTTGGGGGCAATGGGCTCAAAGGCATAGACATCTCGGAGAACATGTTTGCGCTCCCACTTTGGGATATGCGTGGCATATATCATGTTCACTGTTTTGATCTCCGGTGGAAATTTCTTTTGTCCCCCCGTGTTCAGCTGGCGAGGTTCGTCCTCATCTTCACTCTGAGGTCCCTTCCCTTTGTGTTCGGCATTCAGTTTGCTGGCCTGCTTGAAGACCCAACATTCTCTATTGGTATGATTGGCTAATTTATCGGGAGTGCCGTGGATCTGGCAGGGCCTGTCTAGGATTTTATCCAGGTTGGATGGACTATCTTTGTTGCCTTTAAATGGCCTCTTCCGTTGACCGGGTCTTGAGCCCCTGAATCCGGCGTTTACCGTTGTATTGTCTGGGCTTTATTCATTGTTCCGATGTCTATTTTTGTTGCGTCGTGGTTTTCCATTGCCATCCTTGACCTCGGAGGTGCTGGGATCACTGATGCTGCTACGGGCTAACCAGCTGTCTTCGCCTGCGCAAAAGCGGGTCATGAGTTTAGTTAAGGCGGCCATTGTCCTTGGCTTTTCCTGGCCGAGGTGTCTGGGTATCCATTCGCCCCACACACTATGTTTGAAGGCCGCTAAGGCTTCAGCGTCCGGACAGCCAACAATTTGATTTTTCTCAGTGAAAAACCTGTTCCAAAGCTTACGGGCTGATTCTCCGGGTTGTTGGATTACGTGACTTAGATCGTCTGCATCCGGGGGCCGGACATAGGTCCCTTGGAAATTGGCCCGAAAAGCGTCCTCAAGTTCCTCCCAACTTCCGATGGAATTTTCAGGGAGGATTTTCAGCTAGTGCCGAGCTGGTCCTTTTAGCTTGAGGGGTAAATATTTAATGGCGTGGAGATCATCTCCGTGAGACGTGTGGATGTGAACAATAAAGTCTTCTATCCAAATTGCGGGGTCCGTCGTTCCACCGTATGCCTTGATGTTTATGGGTTTGAACCCTTTTGGAAAATCGTGTTCTAGCACCTCATTGGTGAAGCATAGGGGGTGTGCAACACCCCTGTATCTGGATGTGTCGTGGATTGGGTCCGACGGTTGTAATGTTTGGTATTGGTTCCAAGCTGGTAAATGGCCGGCATATTTTGTTTGATAATCATGATCCCGTGTAGGAGCACGTTCCCTAGATCCATAGATGGACCTGGTTTTGCTAGCTTTTTTGTCTAGGTCCTCACGTAGATTGTATTTCTGGTCCTGGGCCGCAGCTTTCCTTCCTTTGCGGGGAGGGGTGCGTGCTTGTGTACGGCATTGCTAGCCGCTCTGTCACGACCACGAGGTGGTCGGTCCGGCCTATCGGACGTATTATTTTTCGGCAGTATAGGCGTGATAGCCTCATCATCGAATTCGGGCAGTAGCTTACGTTTAGGATAGCTCTTTGTTTGGCAATTACCGCCATATTTTTCCTCAGTGTCTAGCACTTCGTTCCATCTGTCGTTGAGCGTATCCTGTGCGGACTTAAGCCGTTGCTTCTGCTTCTTCAGGCTCCTTGCAGTGGCGATAAGCCTTTGGTGGAGGCGTTCTTGTTCTAATGGTTCTTCTGGGATGACGAACTCGTCGTCGCCCAGGCTGATCTCCTCTTCGGAGACAGGTTGGTAATTGCTATCTTCGGCATCGATGTGGTCAGACAACATCTCTGGATTGTGTTCGCCATCCTCTCGCACGCCCTGCTCCAATGCTGGGTCTGCGGGGTCCTTGGCTTGGTTCAGATTATCATTATCGTCCGTGAAAATGTTGCTGCTTTTCCTTTTGCTAGATCAAGGTCGGCGCTTGGGACGCCAGCGCTTAGGAGGTTCATCGACAGGCATGCTGTTATCGCCGTCGGCCTCATTCTCCTTTGGTGTGTCCACCATGTATATATCGTATGACGATGTAGCTGTCCACTTCCCTAAAGGTGGTGCTTTTTATGCCTGCTCCTCTCCGGCATCATCGTCCATGCCGTCGATGTCCTCGGAGCCATAATCGAGCGTGTCAGTTAAGTCCTCGACAGTGGCAATGAAGTGGGTGGTGGGTGGGAAATGAAGTTCTTCATCGTCCGCTTCCCATCCGAGCTGGACATAGTTCAGCCGAGAATCCTCTGACAAGGAGAGGGACTTCAATGAGTTTAATACTTCGCCAAAAGGCGAGTGCTGGAAGATGTCCGCAGAGCTGAACTCCAAGAACGGCGCCCAATCAGGTTCGATGGACGCGGACGCACGCGGTCCGGAACCCACGGCCGGAGACGAGTCTGAGGTTCCAGTGACACAAGCCCAGCTCAATGTTGGGTCTGTGTGCGGCTCAAGCGCCGCTGGGTCTGAGGCTTCCGTGGCGGGGTTAAGCTTCCCGTCTTCGGACGGCGCGGTCTGCTCCGAATCTAGGGCCAGAGCGGTTACATGCGCTATCTCCTGTGTGTGGCCAGATGACAGATCTAGGTCATGTTAATCATGGTGGCCGGGGACAGCCTTCATGGGCTCGAATCCGTCGAAGATCAAGTTTCCGCGGATATCGGCCACAAAATTCAGGCTTCCAAATCTGACCTGATGGCCAGGGGCGTAGCTATCGATCTGCTCTAGGTGGCCAAGCAAGTTGGCCCACAGTGCGAATCCACCGAATAGGAAGATCTATCAGGGGAGGAAAATCTCCCCCTAGACTGCGTTGTTGTAGATGATTGATGGAGCCATCAAGCCTTCTGGTGACGACGCAGCAGATCTCTCAAGGAAAGCACCAATGTCGGTGTCAACACCGGCGGATCTCGGGTAGGGGGTCCTGAGCTGTGCGTCTAAGGCTAATGGTAACAGGAGGCGGGGGACACAATGTTTACCCAGGTTCGGGCCCTCTCTATGGTGGTAATACCCTACTTCCTGCTTGATTGATCTTGATGAATATGAGTATTACAAGAGTTGATCTACCACGAGATCCTAATGGCTAAACCCTAGAAGTCTAGCCTATGAAGTTATGATTATTGTGGCTAAACCCTAGAAGTCTAAACCCTCCAGTTTATATAGACACCGGGGGCGCTAGGGTTGTACAAAGTCGGTTGCGGAGAAAGGAATCTACATATCCTAATCGCCAAGCTTGCCTTCCACGCAAAGGAGAGTCCCATCCAGACACAGGACGAAGTCTTCTATCTTGTATCTTAATAGTCCAATAGTCCGGCCAAAGTATATAGTCTGGCTGTCCGAGGAGCCCT
This sequence comes from Triticum aestivum, assembly GCF_018294505.1. NCBI lineage: Eukaryota > Viridiplantae > Streptophyta > Magnoliopsida > Poales > Poaceae > Triticum > Triticum aestivum. The sequence continues at coordinate 129,787,313 of NC_057801.1, forward strand.
TAATCCCAGGACTCCCTCAGCGTGCATGACGACATAAATCAAACCTTCTCAACTTTTAACCAGGGCACGATGAGGCCATACCATGGCACCATCCCAGCCGTCATGTTTTTGAAGCACATATTTCATTGTTCTATAGTTGATAACCCAGTAAATGACGTGTTTGTGGTTGACTATTGCCACACATTCCATTGAAATATCTGGCCATTCCTTGTAAAAGGCTTGAGAAATTACTAAATACCACGAGTATGGTTTTTCTAGACCGTTCTTGTGAACCCTTTCATGCACCGATTGTTTGAATTTGAATTATGTGCATTAATGCCTAGAAAATGCACATAATCCCCTAAATATTGTAAATGAACCCGGAAAAGTGTCAAATTTGAACACAGTGATTAGCAGGGTTTATGTTCATCGTAGAAAAAAAAACTCTTGGATGAAGGACAAAGGAAATTTGGATTCCCATTCAATCTCGGTGATTTACTATCGCACACGATTCATCTCCATCGCCTCTACGAACCGTGTGTGTTCACTCACACATGCAAAAGGAAAAAATAAAACCCTCGCCCACTTCGTCCCCACTCACTCGCCGCGGACTCCTCCACAAGTCTGCACCCTAAGCTTGACGGCTGTTGGCGGTGGGCGTAGGTCGCGCTCCAAACGGCACCGGATTTCGCCCCTACAGCTTTCCGCCGCCTATCTGCACCGGCATTCTCGAGTCTGGTCGACTGGGGTTTTCTGCAGGATTGGGCCGGGGATTTTTCTCATGGAGAAGGTTATCAACTTAATTAGCAAAATATTCAGTCATCTCTTATCGCAGTCCGTCCATCACTGCTAATCAACCGGTGGAAATCCCTGTGGAATCATTTGTATTCTAGATGATTCGTGGGTGTTCATTCATGTGTCCACAGTGCGAGCACAAATAGGGCAACTGTGGTCGTGGCCAGTCGGAAACGAGGTTCTATCTCACCATTCCGGATGACTTCAGGGAGCGCTCGGTATGTTCAATCTTAACCTACCACGGTCGGCATGGCCTAAATTTGTGAACATATACCGTCTATTTCTACATTATCTATATATTTGCATCAAATCTTTGTTACATTATCTATTTTTAATTCTATATTTTTGTACTTTGCTTTCATCTATATGTGGATATGTTCTATCAGTTACTCCCATATTTGCATCTTGCTCTATTATTTCAATATATCTAATTTACTCTTAATTTTCATTTCAAGCAGTACATCCCTTGCTTTGCAAGAATTGGAGTAGAAGGAAATCTTGGGCTTTACTTTGCTGATGACTCCCAGGATGTCATATTGACAACACAGCATGGATTTACAATGACGGTTAGCGTAAAACTTGGTAAAGATGGTCACTCCTATTTTAATGCGGAGCTTTGGAGAAAAATGTCTAAGTGTTATGAACTGAAAGCTGGCAATAAAATTCTAGTGCGTGCACCACAGCCTGGTCTAATTAACATGGATGTTTACTTCCCCAACGTCATCAGCCGATCAAAGTCTGATCAAGGTTAGTGTCCTTTCAACTTTCTCCGTGCTTTCATATTACTATTTAAGCAACCAATTGATCACTATTTAAGCAACCAATTGTGATATCATATTTTGACTCCGTTCCTAGGCAGTAACAAATTCTGTTTACCAATTTATGCACACTATATATTCTTCTGGCATGTTCTAAATAAATAATACTTTTCCACCTTTTAAGCAGGATATGTTGGATGCAGAGTAAATGATCTGTATGTTACTAAGCATACCAAATTTCACTGGAAGGACTTGAACATGTCATAAACTTTGTTGATAATATGATAGAGATAACACAGCGTATGAACGCTGGATTTTGGATGGGATTAATTAGACCTATGGTGCACACACTGAACAAGACCAATTGTGTGCACAAAACACTGGTAAAAAGTCTTATTTTAATGTTGATGCTCATAAACTATATATATCTTCAATGATATGTTACAATTTTTTATATTCTACATGTCAACAGAAATTGCCCCTGTAGCAGTTCCTGGATCGACTTCTCGGCGTGGTCGAATTACACTTGTGCCTGCAAAACATGCCAAAGTGATTGCAAGGTACTGCATTTCCTGCAGAAATGGAACCATTCAAATTAACAAGTTCTCGCTTCTCGTGGCAATGCATCCATATAAATTGGAGACACTGTTCTACTCATGCTCTACCAAGGCACAAGATGGCTCTTCCTTTTCATTGAAGAGATTCCGAGTCACCGTGATCAAGCTGCTTCCAGTGGATAGTTGTGGTTGTTGGCCCTCAGCCTCTTAAAATGTGCTAGCTGTTACTATATATGTTAAGTATGTATATATGGACCATATGGTTGTTGGCCCTTAGCCTCTTAAAATGTGATAGTTGTTACTATGTTAAGTATGTAGATATGGACCATATGGTTGTCAAAATCGTGTTACAAAGATCCTCCTTTTGTCGAATAGTGTAACCACTATATATATGTTACTCAAATGTTGTTACCCAAGTTCATAAATTTTCATGGAAAGTATTAGTATCGTACACAGTTCATTGAGTTTAAGCGTGTGCCCGATGTCTAGAAGGCATTTTCATATTAACTGTCCATATTGCAAATTTACACACATGTTAACATAAGGAAACATATGTGTAACATACTAATCATCGCACATGAGTAATCGCAGACGCATTGTGTGCGATACTCCGCCACCGCAATGCAAGCAACTAGTTTGCATTTTCAAAGTTTTTTGTACACACAGAATCACACACGAAGTAACTGTATTGACCGTCTGTGTTGTAATTTCTCATCGCAAACAGTTCATCCGAGTCGGCTGTTTGCCACGTATCACGCACATCTTGTTTACACGACGCGTTTGTGTTCTTTTGGCTCATCGCAAACAGTTCATCCATGTGAACTGTATGCCACATATCACACACATCTTGTTAAGTTGAACCGTTTCTCTTGTGTTCCCTAATCAAAAATAGTTCGTCTGAGTTAACCGTATGCCGTATATCACACACACATTGATATGGCTGCCTGTTTTTGTTGTTCTACCTCATCGCAAACAGTTCGAATGGATTAATCATGTGTCCTGCATCGCACACACATTGTTATGGCTGCCCGTTTCTATTGTTCTGCCTCATCGCAGATAGTTTGAATGGATTAACCGTGTGTCCTACATCCCACACGCAACTAAAATCTGAACCATGTTTGATGGCTCGGCCATTGGAAATGTTTTGCATCTTTTTTGAAGGTTTTTCTACAGCACCGTTTGCGATTATGGCATCGCACACAGTTTTGGCAAAGGGTCTCTGATCGTAGTGTCGCGTTAGCGGTATCCTGCAGTAGTGAATATATAAGCAGCTTCACCGAGGTCTTTCATTGAAAAATTCTTATTCAAGTACCCTTTTATGCTATCCAGAAATTCTATATCATTTCCAATCAACAATATGTCATCCACATCTAATATCAAAAATGCTACAGAGCTCCCACTCACTTTCTTGTAAATACAGGCTTCACCATAAGTGTGTATAAAACCATAAGCTTTGATCTCCTCATCAAAGCTTATATTCCAACTCCGAGATGCTTGCACTAGTCCATAGATGGATCGCTGGAGCTTGCACACTTTGTTAGCACCTTTAGGATCAAAAAGCTTCTGGTTGCATCATATACAACTCTTCTTTAAGAAATCCATTAAGGAATGCAGTTTTGACGTCTATTTGCCAGATTTCATAATCATAAAATGTGGCAATTGCTAACATGATTCGGATGGACTTAAGCATCGCTATGGGTGAGACAGTCTCATCATATTCACCCCCTTGAACTTGTCGAAAACCTTTTGCGACAAGTTGAGCTTTGTAGACAGTAACATTACCATCATCGTCACTCTTATTCTTGAATATCCTTTTATTTTCTATGGCTTGTCGATCATCAGGCAAGTCCACCAAAGTCCACAGTTTATTCTCATACATGGATCCTATCTCAGATTTCATGGCCTCTTGCCATCTGTCGGAATCTGGGCTCATCATAGCTTCTTCATAGTTCGTAGGTTCGCCTTGGTCTAATAACATGACTTCCAAGACGGGATTACCATACCACTCTGGTGTGGATCATGCTCTGGTTGACCTACGATGTTCAGTAGCAACTTGATCTGAAGTTTCATGGTCATGATCATTTGCTTCCTCTCTAATTGGAGTAGGCATCACGGGAACGAATTTCTCTGATGTACTACTTTCCAATTCGAGAGAAGGTACAATTACCTCATCAAGTTCTACTTTCCTCCCACTCACTTCTTTCGATAGAAATTCCTTCTCTAGAAAGGACCCATTCTTAGCAACAAAGATTTTGCCTTCGGATATGTGGTAGAAGGTATACCCAATAGTTTTTTCGGGTATCCTATGAAGATGCACTTCTCCGCTTTGGGTTCGAGCTTATTAGGCTGAAGCCTTTTGACATAAGCATCACATCCCCAAACTTTTAAGAAACGATAGCTTAGGTTTCTTGCCAAACCACAATTCATACGGTGTCATCTCAACAGATTTAGACGGTGCCCTATTTAATGTGAATGCGATTGTATCTAATGCATAACCCCAAAACGATAGTGGTAAATCGATAAGAGACATCATAGAACGCACCATATCTAATAAAGTACAGTTATGACATTTGGCCACACCATTATGCTGTGGTGTTCGAGGTGGCGTGAGTTGTGAAACTATTCCACATTGTTTTAAATGAAGGCCAAAATTGTAACTCAAATATTCGCCTCCGCGATCAGATCATAGAAACTTTATTTTCTTGTTACGATGATTCTCCACTTCACTCTAACATTCTTTGAACTTTTCAGACATTTCGGACTTGAGTTTCATCAAGTAGATATACCCATACCTACTCAAATCATCTGTGAAGGTGAGAAAATAACGATACCCGCCACGTGCTTCAACACTCATGTCATGTCCCTAGCCTTACTATGCACTTGGACTAGCTTGTTGCTGCATCATGTCTAAATTTCTTTGAAAATTGAAATGGGGATTGTTGAAACCCTAGCACCAATTGAGTTCATATAGGTTCAATAAAAATATTTTCAACGAACCCAAATGCCCTTTATAAATGTTCATGATTTTTGTTAAAGGTGAAAACCTGTGCCAAAAATGATGCACATATTTCTAGGCCATTTTTGGACTCTTGAAGTAAATCTTATTGTATTTGACTTTGGGCATTTAAATACTATAAATATTTTAAATGTTCAAATAATGTTGGAACTATTTTTGGGCCACTGAAATAATTCAGCAAGTGTCCATGAATATTTTCAGGATTTTAGGAAATACCTTGGTATTTTTCCTAAGCTCAAAACAGAGGCAAATAATTAGAAAACAAAAACATTAGAAAACAGAAGAGAGGGAGAGCTCACTTGAACTTACCTGGCAGCCCAGCCAGCCCACCACTGTAGCAGCTCAGCCGGGCAAAGCCAGCCCGGCCCACCAGGGGCAGCACTATCTTCTTCCTCTTGCCAGGAGGAGAAGCAGCTGCGTGCCCGGTGCGCAGGCGATCCGCGCCAGCTTCTCCCTGCCTGCCTGGCCTCCCCGATCTTCTGGACGACGCCACGCACCCCCCCTAGACCGCTCTCGCTATCTCCCCGTGCTCATCCCCTCCTCTCTCTCGCTTTGCACCTCGTGCCCGAGCGCCACCATCGCCACCATCGCCACCATCACCGTTCGTCGTGACCACCGACCTCCCCACGGTCAGCCATCCCGCCCACGAGCTCCGCCTCGCTTCCGCCCACCTCTACGCTGAACCACACGACCCCGGACGCCCTGAAGCCTCGTCATCGAGCTCTTCTTCTCTGCATGGCCGTCGGAGATCGCCATCGTCGCCCGTCGCCTCCAAGCCTCCCCCGAGCCCACCGAGCCGCTCGTCTGACCCGCCGTGAGCTCCTTCTTCGTCCCCCTCTCTCCCCTTGCTTGATTGCGCCGCGTAGTCGTCGTTCCCATCGAGCCCGAGAGCCTCCGCCTCTGGCCATAGCGCCGCCGTGGTCTGAGACACCGCAGCCCGCATCCGCGCACGTCACCATGCTTAGCAGCTCCGCAGGAAGCCAACGCCACCGCCAGTTGCTTTCCCAGCGCACCGCAGCCGCATCCCCGCACCCGGCCGAACTCCGACCGCCGCCTTTGAGCTCGCCGCCGTCGATATAGGTCTCCCCCGGCGTAACTGACTGCACCACTCGACGCGCGGGATCACCAGCTGTCCGTACGTGATCTCCTCCAACCATTTGGATGCTGGAGGAGGAAACCCGCACCTCTCCGCCGTCCCTGGCCCTGCCGGCGACGAGCCTCGGGTCAACTCCGGCGAGTTTGACCCTAGTTTGACTCCCCCTGAGTCACTGACGAGTGGGCCCAGGCCCCAGCTAATCCTAGATTAGTTTTTAATTAAGTTTAATTACTCCACTGACATTTTTAGTTAGTAGTAGTTTAACACTAATTTATTTAGATTAGTTAGTTAGTCACTGACGTGTGGACCCCACACGTCAGGTTTGACCTGGACCCGGCTTCGTTGACTTGCTGATGTCACACTGACGCCAGGCTGATGCAGTAAATCATTTACTGGATTTATTCTTATTCAGGAAATTCCAGAAAATGTTCAAAACTTCTGAAATTCATGGAAAATCAACCGTTACTCCAAATGAAATAATTTATATATGAAAAATGATCAGAAAAAATCCAATCTATCCATCTGTACTGGTTTCATGCATGTTTAAACAATCTTAATCTTTCTGTTTAGTGCAAAACATGATAAGGCACTATTTAAATTCATAATTTGAGTTTGGGAATGAACCTTTGGTTCAAAATGACCCAAATCCATCTGGTTGTAGTTGCATTAGGCCAACACACTCATATTAACACGTCATGAGCATGCATCATATTGTGCATTGCATTGATTGTGTTTCTTTCTCTGTTGTCGGTATTTGTCCCCTCTGAGTAAACGTGGTTCCGACGATTGTTCGATGACACCGATGAAGAACTATTACTATCTTCAGAAGTGCCAGGCAAGCAAAACCCCCTTGTTCATTCCGATACAATCCCACTCTCTCGCTCCTGCTCTCTTTTATTGCATTAGGACAACAACGATTCATCTGTTACTTGCTGCGGTAGTTGAACCCCTTATCCTCTGCATGACCCGTCATTGCCACAGTAAATAGATGAAACCCACTAGCATGAGTAGGAGTTGTTTGAGCCCTGATGTGCCTACTCATTCATGCTTGTTTGTCATGTCTGCTATGGCTTAGAGTCTAGTCAGGTCTGATTCATCGGGGATGAATTGGAGGTGTGTGAACATGTCCTACTGTTGAGAGCTAAATGTGTGAACACGATTTGGTAAAGGTAGCGGTGAGAGGCCATGTAGGAGTACATGGTGGGTTGTCTCATTGCAGCCATCCTCAGGAACTGAGTTCTGTGTTTGTGATCCATGAACAGCTACTACCACACATTGGGTTCCGGTAACTCGGCCCCTCTCGACTTATTAATCAACCTGATCTCTGTCCAGGAGTTGCAACTAGTTTCTGGTATTTGTAGGTAGTGTTAGTAGTCTACCAAGTGGCACCCGGTACAGGTGGGCTTGGGACAGACTAGGCACAGTGGCCCGGTGTACCAAGTGGCACCCGGATGGTGGACTTGGGAACCCTACACACATCGTTTGGGGCCGTGAGCGACACCCCGGCCGGATCTCCTTGCAGATGGAACCCGAATAGGCGATAAACCTGGACGAGAGATTTGTGTGGTTAGTCAGGTCGTGGCTGACTCCCTCGCCAGGCTTCCGCTTGAAGGTTGCCGATATACACGAGGTGTACATGGCGGTAAGTGGCGAGAGTGTGTGTGAAGAAGTACACCCCTGCAGGATTAATATGATCTATTCGAATAGCCGTGTCCGCGGTAGAGGACTTCTGGGTTTCCTGTACAGTTCATAGACAAGTGAAAGTGGATACTCTAAAATACGCAAGATAAGTGTGAGTGCTATGGATGGCGTTCTCGTAGGGAGACGGGAGCGGATCCATAGTGGTGTATTGATATGGTGAATATGTGGACTCGTGTGCGCCACCTCAAAAGAGTTACTTGCAGTCGTAGTTCAGGATAGCCACCGAGTCAAAGCTGGCTTGCTGCAGTTAAACCCCACCATCCCCTTGTTGATAATGATGCATATGTAGTTAGTTCTGATGTAAGTCTTAATGGGTACATTTGTACTCACGTTTTCCTATTTTACGTTTTGCAGAGAGACTTCTGTCTCACTAGTAGTTCCGCGTGGACTTCGACGTTTAGCTTGTTACCTCAGCTACGATCTTGTGCCCTCGGCAGGATCTGGTAGTTAGTCAGGCTTCTCAGCCTTTTTCATTTGTAGCTGTCTGTACTCAGACATGTTAAGCTTCCGCATGTGCTTTGACTTGTATGCTCTGAATGTTGGGTCGCGAGACCCATGTTTGTAATATCTCGCTCCTCGGAGCCTATTGAATAAAATACTTGAGTTGTAGAGTCATGTTGTGATGCCATGTTGTATTTGCACATATCGAGCATATTGTGTGTATGTTTTTGAAATGCTTGGTATGTGTGGGATCTGACTATCTAGTTGTTTATCCTTAGTAGCCTCTCTTACCGGGAAATGTCTCCTAGTGCTTCCACTGAGCCATGGTAGCTTGCTACTGCTCCGGGACACTTAGGCTGGCCGGCATGTGTCCTTCTTCGTTCCTGTGTCTGTCCCTTCGGGGAAATGTCACGCGATGAATACCGGAGTCCTGTTAGCCCGCTACAGCCTGGTTCACCGGAGTCCTGCTAGCCCAGTGCTATAGCCTGGATTCACTCGGTGATGACCGACACGTTCGATGCTGGGTCATGGATGCCTGTCCCTGTAAGTTTGTGCCACTTTGGGTTTACGACTAGCCATGTCAGCCCGGGCTCCTTATCATATGGATGCTAGCGACACTATCATATACGTGTGCCAAAAGGCGCAAACGGTCCCGGGCAAAGGTAACGCGACACCCGTGGGGATACCGTGCGTGAGGCCGCAAAGTGATATGTGGTGTTACATGCTAGATCGATGTGGCATTGAGTCAGGGTCCTAACAGCTTTGGTATCAGAGCTTGACTGCCTGTAGGATTACCAAGCCAAACTAGTCGAAGTTGAGTCTAGAAATTCTTTAGTTATATAAGGGAATTGATTGTGGGATGGAACATAAGGCTCTTTTTACTCATTTACCTTATGTCCTTCTGATTTGAGTCACCCTCTTCTTCTCTATGGGGTTAAGAACTAGGCCTTCTCTTCTTTCTATCAGGATCACGTGTTACTAATCCGTAGACTTATAGGATTGTTGGTTTCAAGCCTCAGTTAAGTTCCTACTACTTCCGTATGTTAATTGTTGATCTCGAAACCTTGATATTGTGCTTCTGAGTGGCGATGCCACCATTTTTGTAGCATGTCTAAATTCTTTTGAGCATTTACAGCCGTTACGTTGTCCGAGTCATCCCAGGTTTCTAAATAGTCTGAAGCATTTGCAAAATCCCTTCCTCCCGTTTTGATGTTCCTTTGGGCCAGATTAACCACACTAAACAGTAAGTTGAGGTACTCTGTTGCCTTGACATATATGTTGGAGTTATTATTATGACCCTAGGTATCCTAGAGTATCACCTAGTAATCTGGCTATGTTTTGCATTCCCAATGTGATGATTCTGGCCATCATTCACGAAAGCATCCCGCGATGCCATTTTAATAGTGGGTATTCTACTCCTGGGTTGTTGAACCCGAGATTCACCCTACTTGCTTCATGTTGATAGTGTTTGCTAGCTCCTTCAGGAAATTAGTAACCTTTGCGACAGTCCTCAAGGTCCATGGTATTTCCTTCTTCCAATACCATGAACTATTTAGGGCAGAAGTTCCTCGTTGAACCGAAAGATCACAACCAGAGTGCTCTTGATGAGTTCTCAATTCTATGTTGTTACTCTGCCAGCTCTACCTTTCTGCATGGGTTATCCGGAAGAAACCTGTTGAACTTGGTTCGACATGCTAATCCATGCATCCACAACTCAGAAAATCATATGTCCTTTTGATTGTCTCATTTTAGTTGTTTTCCGACCCTCGTCTATATATTGATAGTCAGGAGTAATTGTGCATTCGTGTTATCGATGCTTATTATTCTTGTGGTCCGTCAAGCCATTCTATTCAGGATGACTAGGAGAAACAAACTCCAGTACCTCATCCATATCCAGGATTGGGTCAAAATAGTTGTGCTCCGCAGATCAAAATGCCAACCCAGCTTTTGATTCTGTTCTACCCTGAAGTATTACCGTCTTTATGTCAGGATTTTCATGAGAATTGCACCGGCTCTTGTGAATTCTTGACGTAGTGATACTTCTCGCCATCATTACCCGCTCCTCGGTTCCGTGTTGTTGTAAGTGCATCTAGTGCCCCTTAGTGATTTTGGTGTATTGAAGACTTATAGGTTAAGGGACTGATGCGTTTGTGAGTGTACACAGGTCTATAAGTCTATGAGGAGTTTGATATTTACAGAGAAAGTCGACCCCTAAAAATGAAGTTCTTCGACTGAAGACTTTGATATTCTGAAGACTTTCTGAAGACTTTGAAAGTGAAGAAATTGGTGTGACCTTGAAGACTTGGTATTCATTTGAGGAACATGAAGCGTGAAGACTTTTGTTTTCGTAGTTTCATTGTCTCTTTCTTGAGTCATAGGAAACACCGTACTGTTAAAGGGGGTAGAGGAGATACTAAGGAAAAATTTCCATGTGATTCTCAACTCAAAATCCTACACAGACCAATCCCTTCGAGTGAAGCCATTGGAAATCTCATACAGTTCAGTCAAGTTCTTCAGTGACAGAGACGCAGTTCTTCTGGTCACTGATGACTTTGCTCTGACTGAGGAGTTAGGAATTCGCCAGTGCGAATTGCCTACACAGTGAGGAACATGATAGCCCTGAGGAATTTGAGAGTCAAATTTCCGACCGTTGCTGTGCTGCGCCGGCTGTCCCAAAATATCTTATCCACCTAACGGTCATATCATTGAAGGGCATTTATGTCTTATCATGTCGGGCTGCTCCCTAGGCTATAAATAGCCGCCCCCTACAACCACTAGTTGGTTGGCTGCTCCGAGAGAACTTGACACTTGTTATTTGAGAGCAACCCATCCTCCGAGGACTTTGAGCGAAAATCATCAAGTGAGGAAAATCCCAAAACCAAACCCCCACAAACCCAAAGTGATTGAGCATCACTAAAGAAATTGATCTCGCGCGGATCCGATGCTTGTTACCTTTGAAGACTGTGCTTCTTCCAGACAGTTAGGCGTCAAGGTCTAGAGCATCCAAGAGGAATTGTGGATTGCCGAGTGACCAAGTCTGTGAAGGTTTGGAAGTCACCTGAAGACTTACCACGAGTGATTGGACGAGACCTGCATGGTCTTAGTTCAAGGAGAATACGGTGAGGACTGGGTGTCCTGAGTTGTGGCTCAGAGACTGGGTGTCCGGGACTGCGTGTCCTCGAGTTTAAATACTCAGCTGCTCCAACCAGACGTACAACTGAGACATCAGTTGGAACTGGTTTACCAAATCATTGTATTCACCAACTAACTGGTTCTATTTCCTCAACCCTTCCATTTCCTCATTACTGTGTTGAATGTTGTTCATATTTGTGCTTGAAGACTTTGACTGAAGACTTCCACAAATTCCTCAGTTCAATTTCTTCAGTCTGTTTGTCTTCATCTTGTTATCCTGTGTTTACGCTTTCTGTACTCTGTGCTTGTCTTCATTTCATCATGATGACCATGCTTGTATCCTGTTATGTTTACCTCTGAGTACTTATTCCGCTGCAAGTAGTTCTTCGCTAAGGAATTTCCTCACCAGCAAATTCCTCAGTGAAGAATTCATAAAAATCGCCTATTCACCGCCCCTCTAGTCGATATAACGCACTTTCAATTGGTATCAGAGCAAGGTACTCCCTTGTTCTGTGTGGTTTTGGTTTAACCGCCTGGAGTTTTAGTTATGTCGACCGCAGGTATGATCAAGGTCTCGGCTGGGTGTCCTACCTTTGATGGGACGGACTACCCCTACTGGAAGAACAAGATGCGAATGCATCTTGAGGCAATTGATAACGATCTCTGGTATGTGGTGGAAAATGGTGTTCCCTCTGTCACACCCTCACTGAACGCTCCGACGTGAAGAGATTCAAACAACTCGATTCTCAAGCGAAGAATATCATATGTGGCCATCTGAGCAAAGGACAGTATGGAAGAGTGAGTGCTTTGGAAACTGCTAAGCTTATCTGGGATAGGCTGTCCAAAGTAAATGAAGGAGTTTCAACTCAGCGTGACTCTCGAGTCAATGTTCTTCGGAATCTCTTCAACCGCTTCAAAAGACTCGACAATGAGAATGTCCAACAAGCCTTTGATCGCCTCACTAACATCTCAAATGAGCTTCAAGCCCTCGGTGCCACTGACATCACTGATCATGAAGTAGTGAAGAAACTGTTGAGATCGCTTGATTCCTCATTTGATACTCTGGGACTGATGATACAAGAACGTGCTGACTACAAGTCTCTTGATCCTGCTGATATCCTCGAAAGGCTAAACACTCACGAGTCCCAGCTTGCTAAAAAGAGAGATATCTATGGTTCAAACTATGGCAAACCACGTGCCCTGAAGGCCAAGGCTGTGTCTGACTCTGAATATGAGGATTCTGGTAGTAGCCTTGGTGATCCTGAAGAATTGAGCCAGGAGCTAGCACTGCTCGTGAAGAAATTCCAGAAGTTCTCACGACGTGGTCACTTTGGAAAATCCTCAAGAAGCAGTGATTCCTCATCCAGTGACTATAAGAGAAGGCTGTGCCACAAATGCAAGAAACCTGGTCACTATATCCAAGATTGTCCTAAGTGGGAAAAGGAAATGAAGAATAAGAAATACAAGGATTACAGTTATGATGATGCAAAGAAGAAGAAGAAATCATCAAAATCTTCGTCATCAAAATCCTCAAAGTCTTCATCTCACAAGAAGAGCAGCTCCAAGAAGGCTCGGGCATTCATTGGTGTCAGGACCCCGACTCGATGCCACATAGGTATAGCATGTAACACCTCATATCACTTTGCGGCCTCACGCACGGTATCCCACGGGTGTCGTCTTACCTTTGCCAAGGACCGTTTGCGCCTTTTGGCACACGTATATGAGAGTGTCGCTAGCACCCATATGATAAGGAGCCCGGGCTGACATGGCTAGTCGTAAATCCAAAGTGGCACAGACTTACAAGGACAGGCATTCATGACCCAGCAACGAACGTGTCGGTCATCAGCAAGTGGGTCCGGGCTGTAGCACTGGGCTAGCAGGACTCCGGTAAACCGGGCTGTAGCGGGCTAACAGGACTCCGGTACTCAAAGCGTGACATTTCCCCGAAGGGACAGACACAGGAACGAAGAAGGACACATGCCGGCCAGCCTAGGTGTTCCGGAGCAGTAGCAAGCTACCATGGCTCGGTGGAACACTAGGAGACATTTCCCGGTAAGAGGGGCTACTAAGGATAAACAACTAGATAGTCAGATCCCACACATACCAAGCATTTCAATAACATGCACACAGTATGCCCGATATGTGCAAACATAACAAGGCATCACAACATGACTCTACGACATCAAGTATTTATTCATTAGGCTCCGAGGAGCGAGATATTACAGGCAGGGGTCTCATGACCCAACATTCAGAGCATACAAATCAAAGCACAAACGGAAGCTATCATGTCTGAGTACAGACATCTATAAATGAAAAAGGCTGAGAAGCCTGACTATCTATCAGATCCTGCCGAGGGCACAAGATCGTAGCTGAGGTAACAAGCTAAATGTCGAAGTCCACGTGGAACTACTAGCGAGACTGAAGTCTCTCTGCAAAAACATAAAATAGGCAAACGTGAGTACAAATGTACCCAGCAAGACTTACATCAGAACTAACTACATATGCATCATTATCAACAAAGGGGATGGTGGGGTTTAACTGCAGCAAGCCAGCTTTGACTCGGTGGCTATCCTGAACTACGACTGCAAGTAACTCTTTTGGGGTGGCGCACACGAGTCCACATATTCACCAACCAATACACCACTATGGAACCGCTCCCGTCTCCCTACGAGAACGCCATCCAAAGCACTCACGCTTATCTTGCGTATTATAGAGTATCCACTTTCACTTGTCTATGAACTGATATAAGCAACCCAGAAGTCCTTTTCTGCGGACACGGCTATTCGAATAGATGATGTTAACCCTGTAGGGGTGTACTTCTTCACACACGCTCTCACCACTTACCGCCGTTTACACGACATGTACTCGGCAACCTTCAAGCGGAAGCCCAACGTGGGTGTCGGCCACGACCTGCCTAAACACTCAAGTCTCTAGTCCAGGTTTATCGCCTATTCGGGTTCCATCCATGAGGAGATCCGGCCGGAGTTTCGCTCACAGCCCCAAACGATGTGAACAGGGTTCCGTGACACCAAACGGGCACCCGGTTTACCCGGCCACGTGCCTACCGCATCACAGCCCACCCCTACGGTCAGCGCTGCGCACGGCCTCTAGCATACTACAAACACCAGAAACTACTTGCAACTCCTGGACAGAGGACGAGGGTGATTAAGAAGCCAAGAGGGTCCATTGGTTTCGGGCCCAATGCGTGGTAGTAGCTGAATCATGGATCACAAACACAGAACTCAGTTCCTGAGGACGGCTGCAATGAGACAACCCACCATGTACTCCTACATGGCCTCTCACCGCTACCTTTACCAAATCGTGTTCACACACTTAGCTCACACACAGTAGGACGTGTTTACACACCTCCGATTCATCCCGGATGAATCAGACCTGACACAACTCTAAGAAGTAGCAGGCATGACAAACAAGCATGAATGAGTAGGCACAACAGGGCTCAAACAACTCCTACTCATGCTAGTGGGTTTCATCTATTTACTGTGGCAATGACAGGTCATGCAAAGGATAAAGAGGTTCAACTACCGCAGCAAATAACAGTTGAATCGATGTTGTCCTAATGCAGTAAAAGAGAGCAGGGCGAGAGAGTAGGATTTTATCGGAATGAACAAGGGGGTTTTGCTTGCCTGGCACTTCTGAAGATAACATTGAGTCTTCATCAGTGTCAACGATCACCTCATCGGTATAACGTCTACCGAGGGGGAACAACACCGGCAAACACAGAAGAAACACGATCAATGCAATGCACAATATGATGCATGCTATGACATGGCAATATGCTGGTGTTTTGAGCTAATGCAACTAGCAACAGATTAAATGAAGTTGGTTTGAATACAAGATTCAAATTCAAACTCCATATGTGATTATTCAAATGTCATTTAATTGATTTGTGCTAAACAGCAGCTATACGTTGTTCTAACATGCATGAAAATGGTACAGATGGATTCCTTGAATTTTTCTGATAATTTTTCATATATAAATTATTTAATTTGGAGTTACGGTTGAATTTCTATGAATTTTAGAAGTTTTAGGCATTTTCTGGAATTTCCTGATTATAATAAATCCAGAAATGAATTATGGCGTCAGCACCACGTCACTGTGACGTCAGCAGAGTCAACTGGGCTGGCTCGGGTCAAACCTGACGTGTGGGGTCCACACGTCAGTGACACAGGTTAGACAGGGGGGGGGGGGTAGTTTAGTTTAATTAAAGATTAGGGGCACTAGGGCCCACATGTCAGTGGCTTAATTAATTAACTAAATTGAAATAAACTAAACTAATTAACAGGGGGCTGGCCCCACCTGTCATCGACCCAGGGGAGGTCAAACTGGGTCAACCCGGGTCAAACTCGCCGGAGTTGACCCGAGGCTCGTCGCCGGCAAGGCCGGAGACGGCGGAGAGGCTCGGGATTCCTCCTCCGGCGACCAAATGGCTGGCGGAGGGCATTTACGCGACGGGGAGGCTCGTCCGCGTCGAGTGGTGCACGCAGCAGCGGCTCCGGTGGCCTAAGTCGACGGCGACAGCGACTTGCGCGGCGGCCGGAGTTCGGGAGTGCTTGGGATCGGCGTTGTGGTGCACGGTGAGACGAACGGGTGGGCTAGATCGGCTCCTGGGAGCAGCGCGAGCGCGATGACATGCTCAGGGGCAAGCTGGGCTTGCTCAAGCCATGGTGACGACTTCGCCGGCTGCGAGCACAACTCGGCTATGTGCATCTGTGGCTAGGGCGCGAAATCGATGCGGGGAGAAGAGGGGAATCGACCGGAGGCTCACAGGGGGCTCGCAGGAAAGCTCAGCGGCTCGGGGGCGCTCTGGTCGCTGCGAATCCGTCGACGACGTCCGGCGGCAGATGCGGCGATGGCGAGCTTGGAGGCGTCCCTTCAGAGCGTCCGGGCTCACGGGATTCGTCGTAGAGGTGCACGGCAGAGAGGCGGAGCTCATGGGCTAGCTGGTTGGGCATGGGGGGGGGGTTGGTGGCCGCGGCGAACGGCGTCGGTGGCGATGGTGGCGCTCGGGCACGAGTTGCAGAGCGAGAGAGAGGAGGGGATCAGGATGAGGGAGTGGGCGAGAGGCTCCGGGGTGATGCGTGGCGTCGTCCAGAGCGTCGAGGAGGAAGCAGGAGGTGGCCAGGGGAGGCAGGAGGTGGCCGATGCCTCTCGGGCGCGCGCCACGCCTCGCCTCTGCCTACTGGCAGAGGAAGACGACAGGGGGGGAGTGGAGATGGGCTGGGCCGTGCTGGGCCAGGTAAGTGGGCGCCAGGTAACTTCCTTCTCTCTCTCTCTTTTATTTCTTTTCTATTTCTGTTATTTTCTTCTGGGCTTTATTAAAAATACCTAGACAGACCCAAAAATCATAAAACTGCTCATGGCCACTGTTTGGAATATATCCAACATGGAACATTTCAGTTTAGGAGTATTTGGACATTTAAAATATTTTATAGAATTTAAATGCCCAAGTGCAAATACTATATGATTTAATTCAGTGACCTTATGATGTCCTAGAAAAGTGTGCACCATTTTTGTCAGAGGTTCCAACCCAAGGCAAAGACGATGAACATTTTAGAAGGGCATTTCAGGTTCATTGAAAAAGATTTTATTTTGACCCTAGTTGAATTCATTAGCTGCTAGGGTTTATCAGCCCCCATTTCAGGTTTGAATGAAATTTTAAACATGATGCACACATGGAAGCAAGCATAGGTCAGGCCAGAACTAGGGATGTGACAACTCACCCCCACTAAACAAGAATCTCGACCCGAGATTCAAGCGTAGGGTAAGGTGAAGGGGGAATGCAACTAGCATAATCTTCATGATCCAGGGTGCACTTCATAAGAACCTTGATTCGATCATCATCTTGTCTCGACGTCTTGCTTCGAGAACTCCAACCAACATGACAACGAGAGGAGAGGGGAACTCTAGAAGGATCAATCTTCTCAAAGGTCGAACAACTCAGGATTAACCCACGGAATGAGACATAGCAACATCTCTCGAGCTGAGAGACGAAGCACACATCCGTAGGAATTGGAGTGAAGCAGATGACAAAGGTTCACTAGGTAGACAACAATTCCAGACTTAAAAGGGTGGTGAACGGTTGTCAACGTAGCGAGGAGTTGAGTTGCCATGATACCACGACGAAACATCCTGGAGGAGGGTGATTCGTAGGATATATCCCCCTTAAGTGGCAAAAAGAATTACCTTTGATTCAGAGATCATTGAAACTCTTTAAACCAGCCTAAGCAATTGTCGAGCGATCGTTTGGTGGGGTCGGTAGAATGGCATACTCGGACTTGGATGATGTGGATTACCTTGTTGAAAACAACGTAATAGATGAATTTGCTTACCACCGGAAATGGAAGAGACCCATGGTAGAATGGTACATTGGCGGTGCAAGCTGGGAACAAAATGCAAATGCTGGGAATGATTCTGGTAACTGGGGAAGAACCCAACAATAGAGAGTGAATTCATTGTTTGAAAAGGTCATAGCATAATCGAGGAAACTGAGAGGAATCCCAGTTAGTGCCGATGATAACACGTAGCGCTTGTGCGTGCTCTCAAGAACTTGAGCATTTCCATAATCATCAAGGCTTTATCAACATCCGTGTCAAGGGTGCTGACAACACAACATACTACTATGATGAATAGCGATGGACGATGCAGATGCAAAGGAGGATAACACTTTCTCAGATTTCACCTTAGCGAGGCCAAGGAAACAAAATCTGGATGATCGACCGAGAGACATTTAGCACTCCGCTTCTAATGTTCTCCTTGATGTGCTAGCGTATCCCATTCATTGAAATGGTTTGGTATCTAGAACATCAAGTAAAAGGTCGGACTCCGGAAGACAGAAATTATAAGGCACAGCTAGGAAGTAAATCCTACGAAGTCCTTATGGGAAGGTGGCCAACTTCTTCAATCAAGATACTACAATAATAGGTCTTCCGGCTGGGTGTGTTGGCCATGACATCCACTTTACCGGTTATAGAGGGACCAATATTGTAGTTCTTGGGAAACATTCCAACCATCAAGTCTGCCTGAGATTCAGATCTGGTTGGTGTCAGGATATTCCAGACTCATCGAGTCTGGGAAGATAAATGAAAGTTTGCAACACCATTCGACGAGATAACGTTGCGAGATTCTCGGGAAGTGAACTACGATAGAAAACTCCAAAACATGAGATGGTTCTGCTACACACGTGTGAACACGCTGTCCCAGACAAACATGATCACATGGTAGTTTTATAATAAAACACTACCGAGTTCAGGTTGGGAACCATCATCGAGGATATCAAAGTTCTTGATTAAGCCCGGGTTAGCTCTTAAAAAGAACTCCTTCTCCTAGAACAAATCGGTCAGTGGCTTGGTGTGCTAGGGACACATATAGAATGAAGGTTGCAAGCCTCCAGACTACAGAATACTTCGCACGTGTGCATGACTGATTTGGGATGATTCCAAAGGAAACAAAACAATCTTCCTCGAATTCATGGCGGCAACTTACATCAAATGCACATGAACTGGAGGAAGTCCCTTCTTACATCCGAACATATGCTTCATGCACGGGACATG
Organism: Triticum aestivum; assembly: GCF_018294505.1. Classification (NCBI taxonomy): domain Eukaryota; kingdom Viridiplantae; phylum Streptophyta; class Magnoliopsida; order Poales; family Poaceae; genus Triticum; species Triticum aestivum. Next base: position 129,806,359 of record NC_057801.1, read on the forward strand.
AAGATAATGCTTATAAAAGTTTCCAACACTAGCTGGATGTTCAACACGAATCATGGATGAGACAAAATGCTGCTGATGGGCTCAACAACAAGTTATCGGGATTTCCATGGAGATGGAATTCCATAACTATGTGGACAAGTTGATAGTATTGGTCAGACCCAAAAGATATAATGGTGTATGCTCGAGGAAAATCCACGAGTAAGACAACATTACGAACATTGTTGGTTCTGATTTGATTGGATGATAGCCCATACTCCAATCAAAGGATTGATAAGACAATGGGTCCAGCAACTGATCACAGGGACCAATCGATGAAGATATCATCTTTCTTCAACACACACTACACAAGAATATCCCTTTGGAACGAACTAAGTCAGGCAAGCTTTTATCTTCCAACTCTCCAAGTTGTTGTCTAGCTTAACCAACTAGCTCAGGGATATCTAACACTGATTCTTGGAGAGAAAGTGGTTAACAAGAAACCAACTTGATCACAAGCTCAACATAGCGATCAGGTGACAACCTGGTAATACTTCCGAGAAGATCTTCGGAAAATCACGAACCACCTGTATGTTACTAAGCTTGAGAACAATCTTGCTTTTCAGGGCAAGACGATATAATCAAATGAGCGAGGACTTGGCAAAATCCTAACTCATCAATCGAAATGTGCACCAGGAAGATGAACAAGGTAGCACGATCAATCTTAGAATGATGATTCAAGAACCAACACGTTAAGAATGAGGTTATTGTCCATTTAACTACCAAACAACAGAGTTGCTAGGAGTATATATTTCATACACCATGATTCATTTGTCGGCATTCCGGTTACAATAACACAGGAACCGAGGAATGAACAATGATGGCAAGAAGTATCATTGTACCAAGAGTTCATAGGATGGTGTGCAATTCCTATAACAATCCCGATATAAAGATGGTAATACTCCAAGGTAGAGCAGAGAAAAAGCTGGATTAGCAATTTGTTCTGTGGAGCACAACTTCTTTGACCCAATCCTGGATATGGAAGAGGTACTGGAGTTTGTTTCTCCTAGTCATTCCGCGATAGAATGGCTTGACGAACCACAAGAGTAATAGGCATCGATAAACGAACGCACGCATACTCTTGACTATCAATTGATAGACGAAGGTCAGTAGACAACTAAAGAGGGACAACTCAAAGGAACATATAACTTTCTGAGTTGTGGATGCATAGATTAGTATGTCGATCCAAGTTCAACATAATTCTTCCGGATAACCCATGCAGAAAGGTTGAGCTGGCAGAGTCACAACATAGCATGGAGAACTCATCAAGAGCACTCTTGTTGTCATCTTTTGGTTCAGAAGAACTCCTGCCAAGAATGGTTCATGGTAATTGGAAGAAGGATGTACCACGAACCTCGAGGACTATCGCAAAGGTTACTAATAACCTAAGGGAGCTAGCAATTACTATCAACATGAAGTAAGTAGGGTGAATCTCGGGTTCAAAACCCAGGAATAGAATACCTACTCCTAAGTAGCATCACGGAATGCTTTCGAGAATAAAGGACAGAATCATCGCACTGGGATCACAAAACATGGCTAGACTACTAGATGATCCCCTAAGACACCTAGGGTCATAATAATAACTCCAACATAAATGTCAAGGCAATAGAATACCTCAACTCAACAATTAGCGTGTTTGAGCTGGCATAAAGGAACATCGAAACCAGAGGGAAAGGATTTTGCAAATGCATCAGACTGTTTAAAAACCTGGGATGACTCAGACAGCATAACGGCTGTAAATGCTCAGAAAAGATTTGAGACATTCACAAAAATGGTGGCATAACCACTCGGAAGCACAATATCAAGGTTTCAAGATCAACAATTAACATACAGAGGTAGAAACTGAACTGAGGCTTAATTCCAACAATTCTATAAGTCTACGGATTAGTAACACGTGATCCTGATAGAAAGAAGATATAGCCTAGTTCTTAATCCCCGTAGAAGAGAAGATGATGACTCAGATCAGAAAGGCATAAGGTATAAGGAGTAAAAAGAGCCTTACGTTCAATCCCACAATCAATTCCCTTATATAACTAAAGAATTTCTAGACTCAACTTCGACCAGTTTGGCTTGGTAATCCTACAGGCAGTCAAGCCCTGATACCAACGCTGTCAGGACCCCGACTCGATGCCACATAGGTCTAGCATGTAACACCTCATATCACTTTGCGGCCTCACGCACGGTATCCCACGGGTGTCGTCTTACCTTTGCCCGGGACCGTTTGCGCCTTTTGGCACACGTATATGAGAGTGTCGCTAGCACCCATATGATAAGGAGCCCGGGCTGACATGGCTAGTCGTAAATCCAAAGTGGCACAGACTTACAGGGACAGGCATTCATGACCCAGCAACGAACGTGTCGGTCATCAGCAAGTGGGTCCGGGCTGTAGCACTAGGCTAGCAGGACTCCGGTAAACCGGGCTGTAGCGGGCTAACAGGACTCCGGTACTCAAAGCGTGACATTTCCCCGAAGGGACAGACACAGGAACGAAGAAGGACACATGTCGGCCAGCCTAGGTGTTCCGGAGCAGTAGCAAGCTACCATGGCTCGGTGGAACACTAGGAGACATTTCCCGGTAAGAGGGGCTACTAAGGATAAACAACTAGATAGTCAGATCCCACACATACCAAGCATTTCAATAACATACACACAGTATGCCCGATATGTGCAAACACAACAAGGCATCACAACATGACTCTACGACATCAAGTATTTATTCATTAGGCTCCGAGGAGCGAGATATTACAGGCAGGGGTCTCATGACCCAACATTCAGAGCATACAAATCAAAGCACAAACGGAAGCTATCATGTCTGAGTACAGACATCTATAAATGAAAAAGGCTGAGAAGCCTGACTATCTATCAGATCCTGCCGAGGGCACAAGATCGTAGCTGAGGTAACAAGCTAAACGTCGAAGTCCACGTGGAACTACTAGCGAGACTGAAGTCTCTCTGCAAAAACATAAAATAGGCAAACGTGAGTACAAATGTACCCAGCAAGACTTACATCAGAACTAACTACATATGCATCATTATCAACAAAGGGGATGGTGGGGTTTAACTGCAGCAAGCCAGCTTTGACTCGGTGGCTATCCTGAACTACGACTGCAAGTAACTCTTTTGGGGTGGCACACACGAGTCCACATATTCACCAACCAATACACCACTATGGAACCGCTCCCGTCTCCCTACGAGAACGCCATCCATAGCACTCACGCTTATCTTGCGTATTATAGAGTATCCACTTTCACTTGTCTATGAACTGATATAAGCAACCCAGAAGTCCTTTTCCGCGGACACGGCTATTCGAATAGATGATGTTAACCCTGCAGGGGTGTACTTCTTCACACACGCTCTCACCACTTACCGCCGTTTACACGACATGTACTCGGCAACCTTCAAGCGGAAGCCCAACGTGGGTGTCGGCCACGACCTGCCTAAACACTCAAGTCTCTAGTCCAGGTTTATCGCCTATTCGGGTTCCATCCATGAGGAGATCCGGCCGGAGTTTCGCTCACAGCCCCAAACGATGTGAACAAGGTTCCGTGACACCAAACGGGCGCCCGGTTTACCCGGCCACGTGCCTACCGCATCATAGCCCACCCCTACGGTCAGCGCTGCGCACGACCTCCAGCATACTACAAACACCAGAAACTACTTGCAACTCCTGGACAGAGGACAAGGGTGATTAAGAAGTCGAGAGGGTCCATTGGTTTCGGGCCCAATGCGTGGTAGTAGCTGAATCATGGATCACAAACACAGAACTCAGTTCCTGAGGACGGCTGCAATGAGACAACCCACCATGTACTCCTACATGGCCTCTCACCGCTACCTTTACCAAATCGTGTTCACACACTTAGCTCACACACAGTAGGACGTGTTTACACACCTCCGATTCATCCCGGATGAATCAGACCTGACACAACTCTAAGCAGTAGCAGGCATGACAAACAAGCATGAATGAGTAGGCACAACAGGGCTCAAACAACTCCTACTCATGCTAGTGGGTTTCATCTATTTACTGTGGCAATGACAGGTCATGCAAAGGATAAAGGGGTTCAACTACCGCAGCAAATAACAGTTGAATCGATGTTGTCCTAATGCAGTAAAAGAGAGCAGGGCGAGAGAGTAGGATTTTATCGGAATGAACAAGGTGGTTTTGCTTGCCTGGCACTTCTGAAGATAACATTGAGTCTTCATCAGTGTCAACGATCACCTCATCGGTATAACGTCTACCGAGGGGGAACAACACCGGCAAACATAGAAGAAACACGATCAATGCAATGCACAATATGATGCATGCTATGACATGGCAATATGCTGGTGTTTTGAGCTAATGCAACTAGCAACAGATTAAATGAAGTTGGTTTGAATACAAGATTCAAATTCAAACTCCATATGTGATTATTCAAATGGCATTTAATTGATTTGTGCTAAACAGCAGCTATAAGTTGTTCTAACATGCATGAAAAGGGTACAGATGGATTCCTTGAATTTTTCTGATAATTTTTCATATATAAATTATTTAATTTGGAGTTACGGTTGAATTTCTATGAATTTTAGAAGTTTTAGGCATTTTCTGGAATTTCCTGATTATAATAAATCCAGAAATGAATTATGGCGTCAGCACCACGTCACTGTGACGTCAGCAGAGTTAACTGGGCTGGCTCGGGTCAAACCTGACGTGTGGGGTCCACACGTCAGTGACACAAGTTAGACAGGGGGGGTAGTTTAGTTTAATTAAAGATTAGGGGCACTAGGGCCCACATGTCAGTGGCTTAATTAATTAACTAAATTGAAATAAACTAAACTAATTAACAGGGGGCTGGCCCCACCTGTCATCGACCCAGGGGAGGTCAAACTGGGTCAACCCGGGTCAAACTCGCCGGAGTTGACCCGAGGCTCGTCGCCGGCAAGGCCGGAGACGGCGGAGAGGCTCGGGATTCCTCCTCCGGCGACCAAATGGCCGGCGGAGGGCATCTACGCGACGGGGAGGCTCGTCCGCGTCGAGTGGTGCACGCAGCAGCGGCTCCGGTGGCCTAAGTCGACGGCGGCAGCGACTTGCGCGGCGGCCGGAGTTCGGGAGTGCTTGGGATCGGTGTTGTGGTGCACGGTGAGACGAACGGGTGGGCTAGATCGGCTCCTGGGAGCAGCGCGAGCGCGATGACATGCTCAGGGGCAAGCTGGGCTTGCTCAAGCCATGGTGACGACTTCGCCGGCGGCGAGCACAACTCGGCTATGTGCATCTGTGGCTAGGGCGCGAAATCGACGCGGGGAGAAGAGGGGAATCGACCGGAGGCTCACAGGGGGCTCGCAGGAAAGCTCAGCGGCTCGGGGGCGCTCTGGTCGCTGCGAATCCGTCGACGACGTCCGGCGGCAGATGCGGCGATGGCGAGCTTGGAGGCGTCCCTTCAGAGCGTCCGGGCTCACGGGATTCGTCGTAGAGGTGCACGGCAGAGAGGCGGAGCTCATGGGCTAGCTGGTTTGGCATGAGGGGGGGGGGTTGGTGGCCGCGGCGAACAGCGTCAGTGGCGATGGTGGCGCTCGGGCACGAGTTGCAGAGCGAGAGAGAGGAGGGGATCAGGACGAGGGAGTGGGCGAGAGGGTCCGGGGTGATGCGTGGCGTCGTCCAGAGCGTCGAGGAGGAAGCAGGAGGTGGCCAGGGGAGGCAGGAGGTGGTCGAGGCCTCTCGGGCGCGCGCCACGCCTCGCCTCTGCCTACTGGCAAAGGAAGACGACAGGGGGGGAGTGGAGATGGGCTGGGCCGTGCTGGGCCAGGTAAGTGGGCACCAGGTAACTTCCTTCTCTCTCTCTCTCTTTTATTTCTTTTCTATTTCTGTTATTTTCTTCTGGGCTTTATTAAAAATACCTAGACAGACCCAAAAATCATAAAACTGCTCATGGCCACTGTTTGGAATATATCCAACATGGAACATTTCAGTTTAGGAGTATTTGGACATTTAAAATATTTTATAGAATTTAAATGCCCAAGTGCAAATACTATATGATTTAATTCAGTGACCTTATGATGTCCTAGAAAAGTGTGCACCATTTTTGTCAGAGGTTCCAACCCAAGGCAAAGATGATGAACATTTTTGAAGGGCATTTCAGGTTCATTGAAAAAGATTTTATTTTGACCCTAGTTGAATTCATTAGCTGCTAGGGTTTATCAGCCCCCATTTCAGGTTTGAATGAAATTTTAAACATGATGCACACATGGAAGCAAGCATAGGTCAGGCCAGAACTAGGGATGTGACAACTGGCAAGGAAATGGACTCTGAAGCTGAATCTGAGGAAAATGATGAAGAGGAGGCGTCTGAAGGATCTGAGTCTGGTGTGGCGAGTCTGGCCGTCGGTACTGCTTTCGTCAGCAAGTCCATCTTCAACACTGAAGAAACTGACCCCACCGACAAGCCTGATGAAGATAATGATGGCTACGCTCCCACCTATTGCTTCATGGCAAAAGGTGCAAAGGTACTCAAATACAACTCCTCTAAATCTAGTGAAAATGAATCTGATGAGGATCTCAAGCCCAGCTACTCTAAACTTGCTTAAGATTGCTGTGAAACAACAAAGGGCTTTTGAGAAAGTTCAAAACATGCTAGACAAAAGTGATGATATGTTGGGTGAAGAAATGGATCGCACTAAAGCCCTGACTGAAAATCTTCAGAGACTTCAGTCTAGGTTTGATAACCTTCAAAGTCATCATAACACTCTCTTATCTGATCATGAGAAACTTTCTTATGAATTTCTTCAAGAAAAGCAAGATCACGAGAAGCTTTCTCTTGAATCTCTTCAAATAAAGGAAGATCTTGAAAAGCTAAGAGTGTGTTATGAAGATCTTCAGAAGGAGCGCGATTCATTACTACCTCAACAAATCAGCGCTTCTCAGGAAGAATTTGTTCCCCCATGCTTAAAGTGCATTGAACGTGAATCTGCTAATTCTTCACCTGAATGTTCAAATGCTTCAACTGTTACAAATTCTTCATCTGCCTCTGCTATCACTAATTCCTCATCTGAGGACATTGCTAGTATCACTGACAATGCAGGGCTGAAGGAATTGTACATGACAGGCATGTACAAAAGCCTCAAAGGGCATCAGACACTTTGTGATGTGCTTAAAAAGCAGATCCTCAACATAAACCCTAGGAAAGAGGGTATTGCCTTTGAGAGGAAACTCAATGCTGATGGAACATATTGGAAGCCTGAGCAGTACCCCAAAACCTCATGGGTTGCTGCAAAGGGACCTCCAGTTGATCCATCTAACTTATCTGGCTTTACATGTGAATCTCCTCATTCTACTGATGAGTCATTTGACTCCAACTATAAGCTGTTCAAAAATAAGAATGGTGAAGTATTTGCTAGATATGTTGGCACTAACTGCAGGAACGGTTCCCCTATGAAGAAAATCTGGGTTCCCAAAAATTATGTTGAAAGTCTTCAGGTGAATGTCCTCATGACACCACCTATGAAGAACAGGAACCCCAGATCAAATTCTTCATATGGACCAAACTCTTCATATGGATCCAAGTCCTCATACAGACCAAATTCCTCACATGGATCAAATTCCTCAAAAGGATCAAAGTCCTCATATGATTATCATCGTGCTAACAACTCTGTCTCGCAGGGTAGAGCTAAGGGCTATGAATATGTGAATTATTCTTCACACCATTATCTTCATAAGTCCTCGAAGAATTACTCTGCTTATTCATATGCTTACCCTAACCCCTCTTATGTGAAACGAAACAGTTTGGCATCTTTGCCACCTTTCTCATATGGTGCTCACAGAGTGATGAATTCTTTGCCACCCCTCCAGATGTGGGTGGTGAAGAAAAACAACTAATCTCTTCTGCAGGGTCAGGTCTCCAAACATGCTTAAACGTCTGAAGAATTTGCTGGGGACCTGACGAAATTGCCTGAAAGGACGCAGGCGAATCATGATGAAATGAACTTTCATTTCACACGTCCTCTTACTGCTATATCTTCTTACTGCTTGATGAAATTCATCTGATGAACTTGAAATCATATTCTTCACTGATCAAGCATATGACATTGTAAGCTACACCAATTCATCTGCAGGATGATCAACCCAAAACTACTGAATGGGTCCTCGATAGTGGATGTACAAATCACATGACTGGTGACAAGAATATATTGATGGATGCTCCCTTATCACCGTCACCTCTGAAGCATATCATCTTTACTGATAAAGGCAAAAGTCAGGTATTGGGTCTTGGTAAGGTTGCGATCTCTAAGGATAAACACATGGACAAAGTCATGCTTGTTGAGTCCTTAGGATACAATCTCATGTCAGTCTCAATGCTTTGTGATCTTGATATGGTTGTTGTCTTTGGCAAATATCGATGTGTTGTGATTATGGAAGCTGACAATTCCAAAGTCTTCGAAGGCTTTAGGAGAGGAGATTTGTATATTGTTGATTTCTCAACAGGACCACAACCAGCCGTGTGTCTACTTGCAAAAGCTTCAGAAGGCTGGCTGTGGCATCGACGACTTGGTCATGCAGGCATGAGGAATTTGCACACGCTTGCGAAGAAGAAGCATGTCATTGGCATTGAGAATGTCAAATTCCTCAAGGATCACTTATGCGGAGCCTATGAAGCTGGAAAAATGACCAAGGCCAAGCATCCAGCGAAGACTATCATGACCACTACCCATCCATTCGAATTGCTTCACATGGACCTCTTCGGACCTAATCATAATTCAGCAGTCACTAATGATGCATCTCTATATGGTTTTGTCATTGTTGATGATTATTCTCGATATACATGGGTACACATTGTTACTTACAAACATGAAGTGCAGGAAGTCTTCAAACGATTTTCCTCGAGGGCTTCAACCAACTTTGGTGTGAAGATCAAGCATATCAGAAGTGACAATGGAACTGAGTTCAAGAATTCTGGTCTTGATGCCTATCTTGATGAACTTGGTATTACTCATGAATTATCTGCTCCTTATACTCCTCAGCAGAATGGCGTCGTGGAGCGCAAGAACAGAACTCTTGTTGAGATGGCTTGCACTATGCTTGATGAATACAAAACGCCTCAGCGTTTTTGGATTGATGCAATTGATACTGCGTGCCACATCATCAACAGAGTATATCTTCACAAATTCTTCAAGAAAACGGCCTATGAACTCCTCACTGACAAGAAACCCAATGTGAGTTATTTCAAAGTCTTCGGTGCTAAATGTTGGATTAGAGATCCTCACCACAACTCTAAATTTGCACTGAAAGCACATGAAGGTTTTATGCTTGGTTACGGAAAGGACTCGCACTCCTACAGAGTCTTCAAGATTGTTCTTCACAAGATTGTTGACACTGTAGATGTGCGGTTCGATGAAACTAATGGCTCGCAAAGAGAGCACCTACCTTCTGTGTTAGATGAACCAACACCTGAGGATGCTATCAAGCTCAAGGCAATTGAGGATGTCATTCCTATTGAAGAATCTGCTGAAGAATTCATTCCTGTTCATGAAGAACATCGAGCTGATGCACCTAAAGAACATGATGAGGAAAATGGTGCTGAAGAAAATGCTGATCAAATTCCTCAGCGACAACCAGCTCATCCTCACGTTGCAAAAGAAGTGCAAGTGGAAAAGATTATCGATGACATTAGCGCACCAGGTCCTCTCACACGCTCAAAAGCTTCACATTTATCTAACTTTTGTGGGCACTATGCTTTTGTCTCTATCACAGAGCCCACTAAGGTAGATGAAGCATTTCTGGAGCCGGAGTGGATTCAGGCTACGCAAGAAGAATTACATCAGTTCGAGCTTAACAATGTCTGGGAATTGGTCAATCACCCAGATCCTCGCAAGCATAATATCATTGGCACAAAGTGGATCTACTGCAAGAAGCAAGATGAAAATGGCCTTGTGGTGAGGAATAAGGCATGACTAGTAGCTCAAGGCTACACACAGGTTGAAGGAATTGATTTCGATGAAACTTTTGCACCTGTTGCTAGACTTGAGGCTATTCGCATATTACTTGCTTACGCTAACCATCATGATATCATCTTATATCAAATGGATGTGAAAAGTGCATTCCTCAATGGTAAGCTTGAGGAAGAAGTATATGTTGCTCAACCCCCAGGTTTTGAAGATCCAAAGAATCCTGACAAAGTCTTCAGACTCAATAAGGCCCTCTATGGCCTCAAGCAAGCCCCTCGGGCGTGGTATGATACATTGAAGGAATTCTTCGTGAAGAATGGCTTCACACCCGGTTCACTCGACCCTACTCTCTTTACTAAATCTTATGATGGTGAACTGTTTGTGTGCCAAATATATGTTGATGATATTATCTTTGGCTGTACTGACCCACGTTATAGTGATGAATTTGCCTATATGATGAGTGAAGAATATCAAATGTCTGTGATGGGAGAGTTGAAATTCTACTTAGGTCTTCAAATCCATCAGCAGCGCAATGGCATATTCATATCTCAGGAGAAATACCTCAAAGATGTACTGAGGAAATTCGGCATGCAAGATTGCAAAGGCGTCAAAATTCCTATGCCCACAAATGGCCATCTATGCACTGATGAAAATGGTATTGACTTCGATCACAAGGTATACCGCTCCATGATTGGTTCTTTATTGTACTTATGTGCATCTAGGCCAGATATAATGCTTAGTGTTTGCATGTGTGCCCGATTTCAAGCTGCACCGAAGGAATCACACCATAAGGCTGTGAAGCATATTCTTCGATATCTAGCTCACACACCAACACTAGGATTATGGTACCCCAAGGGCTCTGCTTTTGATCTCATTGGATATTATGACTCTGACTATGCTGGTGATCGTGTGGACCGCAAGTCAACATCTGGCACTTGTCATTTCCTCGGACGATCTTTGGTCTGTTGGACCTCGAAGAAACAGAACTGCGTATCACTGTCTACTGCTGAAGCTGAATATATTGTTGCTGGCTCATGCTGTGCTCAACTGCTTTGGATGAAGCAAACCCTCAAGGACTATGGCGTCAACGTGAAGAATGTGCCTCTCCTCTGCGACAATGAGAGTGCCATCAAAATTGCTCACAACCCAGTTCAGCACTCGAAGACAAAGCACATTCAAATTCGTCATCATTTTCTTCGTGACCATGTGTTGAAGGGCGACATCTCCATCGAGCATGTGAAGACTGAAGAATAGCTAGCTGATATCTTCACCAAGCCCTTGGATGAGAAGAGATTTAGCAAGTTGCGGTGTGAGCTAAATATCTTAGAATCTTCGAATGTTCTTTGAAAAGGACACACATCCTAACCCTTATGTGGAATTGATGACTTAGATGTGCAACACATGAAGAAACGTTTTTCTTCAATCAATGAAGAGTAACACTCTAAGTGTGAAGAAATTAATGAAGAATTTGATTCTCAGAACCCTACGACAATTGTACGCGGTGTCTGAAATCATCATTCTTATACGGTGGGTCACGCCACCACAAAAAGTTGAAAATCTTGAATTTGAGTTTTTCCTCATTTTTGAAATTCTTCAGTTTTTCAAATTCTTCAACTTTGCAAAATCTTCACTGTTTCCGTCGTTTTTCTTCATTTATGGCTATGAGTTATGTCCTCTACAGCATTCACTTATGGCTATTTCTTCAAGTTGCATTTTCTGCTAAGTGAATGTGATCGGACCCTTCCCCCTCTATGCTATACTCAATCCAATCTATTCACAAATTCTTCATGTGCATTCTATTTGAAACCCGTTCAAAGTCTTCACTGTGTCCTTGTCAGCTGAAGAAATTGCGAACGAAACTTTAAAACAAATCTTATCCAGATTTTCGGTTTTACCGCTCAAACCGTTCCGCATCCCACGATGCATTATTATAATCACCCATGATCTTACACGATCTCATCTGCACAGTACGTGGGTGACACATGTCGCGTGAAGGAGAAAGGGCAGGGGCACGTTCGTCCCAAAATCTTTCGGCGAACAATTTTTACCGTGGCTATAAATACCCCTCTCCCCTTCCTCACTTCATTTACTCCGCTCGGTCGCTGTCTCTCGCTCAAGCTCCTCAAACCCTAGCGCTGCCGCTACTCCATCGTCGCCGGTGAGGAAGAGCTTCACTGCCTCGACCTCGTCGCCGTCGTACTCGCGCCGGCTGTGGAAATCTTCACTCCGTCGCCGCCGTAGCTGTCTCCCTCTGCCAAGTTAGGGCGTGGGAGATCGAACCGGACGAACTTCACATCTGTTCATCTCAGTTCGTCGTGTTCTTCAGTTCGGGTAAATAAAAGTTACTTTTATTACTCACTTTGATTCTCAAGTTTTCCTGAAAATCTTCAAAGGTGTTTTATTCTTCAAATCTTCACACATATGAACACCTCACACACTGTATGCTCTTGATCCATCTCTCTAAGCACTCATTTTCTTCAAGATTCCTCAATTGTGCAGATTTTCGATCTGTACAACTCTGGAACCTAAGACAAGAACGCTTAGTGAAATTCCTCAAGGCTCAACTGGTCAAATTCCTCAAAACTTGTCTTTTCGAAAAATCTTCTAAGAACGCATATGACCTCTCCAAATTCCTCGCACCTACACTCTGTTCACAGGTACTCATGTCCGCTGCTGAATCACTGGGTTCTCATCAACTTAACTCATTTGCAGCGTTCCTCGAAGAAAAATTGCATACTTCTTCAGAGTGTTAAATTGTTCAAATTCCTCATCTGAAGAATATGTCTGAAGGAAAAAGACCGCGGAAAGGAGGAAAGAAACCTGAGGTCATGACTGCTTTCGAGATCCCTGATGAAATATACAAGGATTATTGCACACCTGATGAAGCCAAGTTTGGCAAAGAGAACAAAAATCAGCGCAAAGTGCGCATCCAGAGGATTGAACGAAGATGGGCACGTGAATGGAGGGAATATCGATATGTTACTCCTAAGTACATGAAGAAATTCGCCTTAAATCCTCCATGCCCAAGAGCTCCATTGGCACTTGGCCAAGTAGCCGATCCCACCAGCATCAAGCGTGGTGAGGACTTCCCTGAAGAATGGGCTAGGCGCCAAGCAAAATTGGCAAGACAAGCCAAGGAGGCAGTGAGGAAATTCAATGAGGATTCTGCCGCTGCTGCTGCTAGTTTGACCTCGGTCAAACCAAGGAAATCAATGCCGAAGAAGCCTGCTCAGAAGCCAAGTGCTTCACCTTCAGCGCCCTCACGGCCAAGTTCCTCAGCTGCGCCCTCACGGCAAATTCCTCAGACTGCTACTGCTCCACCAAAGTCCTCAGCAGCTCCCTCAAAGTCCTCAACTCCTGTGCATCTGGCTACATGCCAAAGGACTCAGGGTTTCTCAATTGCTTCTGGTGTCTCAGCAAGTTCCTCAGCTGCACCAATGTCCTCATTGGGCCCCTCACTATTGAAGACAAAAGCAACAGCTGGACGCGGTCCTCGGCCAAGTCCAAGGAAGAAACAGGTTGCATTCCAAGTGCCATCTGATGATGAAGCTTCTGATGAAGAACTTGCAGAAATCATCAGAGACAGACAAGTAAAGGCCGCTAGAGCCAAAGGCACATCTGTGCCACTGCTTTTGGATCCAAAGAAAATCCTCGACTACATTGACTTATGGCACCAGGATCCAAACACTCCAATGCCTGATCTGCCGCTGACTCCCGGTCAAAGTCACATGCTGACCCATTTCATCTCTCAAGAGAAATAGAAGTTTAAAAAGGCTCGTGAGATAAAGAGAGCTCAAGCTAGAAAGGAGAAGCTTCTGAAGAAGAATGTTGTCAGACTGACACCTGAAGAACTTCTCAAGGCTCAATCTGAAATCCAAGCCCTCAGCAAGGACTTCGATGCATACAATGCTGATTGGCAAGGAGCCAAAGTGAGATTCGTCAACCTGACAAAGAAAATGTCAACTGTTGCAGCCCCATCGCAACAAGAAAATCCTCAGGCTGCAGACTCTGCTCAGCCTGCTGAAGAACATGCCAGCACCGCTGATGACTTTCAGCCTGCTGATGAAAACATAAGTTCCAGGGATGATGACTTCATCCCAGCCGCTAAAGAAATTGCCAGCGCATCCACTAGTGGTGCGCCTGAAGAATCTGAAGAAATCAGGGCAACTGCATCAGTTGCGCCTGAAGAAAATCAACCACAGTCCTCAGCTCCTCCCGCGCCAACACCAACTCCAATTCTTCCTTCTGCCTATGAAGTGAAGAAGATCAAGGCTGCAGAGCGAGCTGCAGTGAAGAAAAGGAAGGCATCAGCTGCGTCAAATTCCTCGGCTGCGAAGAAAATGAAGCCAATGACCAGCTCTCTTGAAAATCCTATTGATGCCATTCCGATTTCCTCCATGTCATCAAAGGAAATTGTTCCTTATGGAGAAGACTACAAGATCCCAAGCGGATCTGATGAAGAAAATCATTCTGCTGCTACGTCAGAGCAGTTTGATGAAGAAATTGAAGTGGAAGCATTCCCTTCAACGCCAGTCGTTTTCTCACCTATGCCTCAGTTCACAGCTGAAGAGGCTGGTGTTGAGGAAATTGAAAAAGAAGATGAAGATGTGGATATTGGATGCACTACACCAGTAATGAATGATGACTTTTGGGAAAGTCAGCATCCAAATACTCCTCTCTTCACTCCTATTCAACAGATTCCTCAGTCCCTGGCTACAACTGTTCAAATGGGCTCTGAAGAAACTCATCCCACTTCATCTATTCATGAAGAAATTCCAGCCGCTAGTGCTGAAGAACCTGCTGCTATTGATCCTCAAGTTGCACAAGAAGAGGAACCAGAAATTCCTCAGCCTGCAGTACCTGAGCTCGCGATTCCCGAGGTTGTGCTGCAAATCACTGACACTCCTCTGCCCAAACCGAAGAATCTGTTCTCAAGCAAGCAAAAATTCAAGGCTGAAGACTTCTTTTCTGAGCATGTGTTCTTCACTGATTGTAATCCATATAACTCTGCTCGCATAAGGAAGAGGCGTTTCTGGACTGCTACTCAAGCCAACTTCTATTCCTCAGTGCTCTTTGACAAGGACAAAATCTTCGATCATGAACATATTCCTCATGTGGATATGGAATCTCTGTCGTGCTTCGAGCCAGTCCTCAGTGTTATTTACGATGCTGGACTACTGAACTTCTGCACTGATATCTGTGATTGGAATGAAGAACTCATTCTTCAATTCTACGCCACACTGCATATCACCGGAGATGCTGAAGATGTCAATTCATGGGTGCTGGATTGGATGACCGAAAACACTCACTACAAGGCACCAGCAACTGAATTGCTTCGTGTCCTTCCTCTTGATCCTCCCCATGACAGTGCACGTTGCATCTACAATGACCCTGAACTGACGAATCATTATATGCAAGTGCTCATGAAGCCTTTGAAGCCAGGGAAGGCCCCACGAACCAAATTCCTCGTCAAGGAATTGCTATATGTGCCTCGGACTGTCTATCGAATCTTGACGAAGACAATGAGTCCTATCAAAGGCCACGACTCAAACGATGAAGATGTCGTTGGCATCATGAAGAACATGCTTTTCAACATCATTCATGGCGTTCCCGTCAACTTCCATGATTTCTTCATGAGGACTCTGGCTAATGTTGCAATGTCACCTTTTGAGCTGAAGCCCTATGCGCCTTGGATTATGAGATTCATAAGGGCAAGATCTTCACTAAATTACAAGGCTGACACTCTGAACCATGGTAGCTACTTGCGTCCCATTGAAGTCCTCAAGCGACCAGTTTCGTCATCTGATGATAAAGGCAAGGCAGCTGCTGTGATCGATGAAGGCACTCGTCCATTGGATGGTCAATTTCGTCTGGCTACATCTTACTCTACCAATGACGATTCTGCCACACATGACACTGCCGCAAATACCTCAGCGAAGCAAAAGCCTCAAGCCACAGCACCCAGGGTGATGACTGACCATGAGTTACTGTAAGTGCATCTAGTGCCCCTTAGTGATTTTGGTGTATTGAAGACTTATAGGTTAAGTAACTGATGTGTTTGTGAGTGTACACAGGTCTATAAGTCTATGAGTAGTTTGATATTTACAGAGAAAGTCGACCCCCAAAAATGAAGTTCTTCGACTAAAGACTTTGATATTCTGAAGACTTTCTGAAGACTTTGAAAGTGAAGAAATTGGTGTGACCTTGAAGACTTGGTATTCACTTGAGGAACATGAAGCGTGAAGACTTTTGTTTTTGTAGTTTCATTTTCTCTTTCTTGAGTCATAGGAAACACCGTACTGTTAAAGGGGGTCGAGGAAATACTAAGGAAAAATTTCCATGTGATGCTCAACTCAAAATCCTACACCTACCAATCCCTTCGAGTGAAGCCATTGGAAATCTCATACAGTTCAGTCAAATTCTTCAGTGACAGAGACGCAGTTCTTCTGGTCACTGATGACGTTGCCCTGACTGAGGAGTTAGGAATTCGCCAGTGCGAATTTCCTACACAGTGAGGAACATGATAGCCCTGAGGAATTTGAGAGTCAAATTTCCGACCGTTGCTGTGCTGCGCGCCAGCTGTCCAAAATATCCTGTCCACCTAACGGTCATATCATTGAAGGGCATTTATGTCTTATCATGTCGGGCCGCTCCCTAGGCTATAAATAGCCGCCCCCCACAACCACTAGCTGGTTGGCTGCTCCGAGAGAACTTGACACTTGTCATTTGAGAGCAACCCATCCTCCGAGGACTTTGAGCGAAAATCATCAAGTGAGGAAAATCCAAAACCAAACCCCCACGAACCCAAAGTGATTGAGCATCACTGAAGAAATTGATCCTGCGTGGATCCGACGCTTGTTACCTTTGAAGACTGTGCTTCTTCCAGACGGTTAGGCGTCAAGGTCTAGAGCATCCAAGAGGAATTGTGGATCGCCGAGTGACCAAATCTGTGAAGGTTTGGAAGTCAACTGAAGACTTACCACGAGTAATTGGACGAGGCCTGTGTGGTCTTAGTTCAAGGAGAATACGGTGAGGACTGGGTGTCCTGAGTTGCGGCTCAGAGACTGGGTGTCCGGGACTGTGTGTCCTCGAGTTTAAATACTCAGCCGCTCCAACCAGACGTACAACTGAGACAACAGTTGGAACTGGTTTACCAAATCATTGTCTTCACCAACTGACTGGTTCTATTTCCTCAACTCTTTCATTTCCTCATTACTGTGTTGAATGTTGTTCATATCTGTGCTTGAAGACTTTGACTGAAGACTTTCACAAATTCCTTAGTTCAATTTCTTCAGTCTGTCTGTCTTCATCTTGTTATCCTGTGTTTACGCTTTCTGTACTCTGTGCTAGTCTTCATTTCATCATGATGACTATGTTTGTATCCTGTTATGATTACTTCTGAGTACTTATTCCGCTGCAAGTAGTTCTTCGCTAAGGAATTTCCTCACCAGCAAATACCTCAGTGAAGAATTCATAAAAATCGCCTATTCACCCCCCCTCTAGTCGATATAACGCACTTTCAATTGGTATCAGAGCAAGGTACTCCCTTGTTCTGTGTGATTTTGGTTTAACCGCCTGGAGTTTTAGTTATGTCGACCGCAGGTATGATCAAGGTCTCGGCTGGGTGTCCTACCTTTGATGGAACTGACTACCCCTACTGGAAGAACAAAATGCGAATGCATCTTGAGGCAATTGATAATGATCTCTGGTATGTTGTGGAAAATGGTGTCCCCACTGTCACTCCCTCACTGAACGTTACCGATGTGAAGAGATTCAAACAACTCGATTCTCAAGCGAAGAATATCATATGTGGCCATCTGAGCAAAGGACAGTATGGAAGAGTGAGTGCTTTGGAAACTGCTAAGCTTATCTGGGATAGGCTGTCCAAAGTAAATGAAGGAGTCTCAACTCAGCGTGACTCTCGAGTCGATGTTCTTCGGAATCTCTTCAACCGCTTCAAAAGACTCGACAATGAGAATGTCCAGCAAACCTTTGATCGCCTCACTGACATCTCAAATGAGCTTCAAGCCCTCGGTGCCACTGACATCACTGATCATGAAGTTGTGAAGAAACTGTTGAGATCGCTTGATTCCTCATTTGATACTCTGGGACTGATGATACAAGAACGTGCTGACTACAAGTCGCTTGATCTTGCTGATATCCTCGAAAGGCTAAACACTCACGAGTTCCAGCTTGCTGAAAAGAGAGATCTCTATGGCTCAAACTATGGCAAACCACGTGCCCTGAAGGCCAAGGTTGTGTCTGACTCCGAATATGAGGATGCTGGTAGTAGCCTTGGTGATCCTGAAGAACTGAGCCAGGATCTAGCACTACTTGTGAAGAAATTCCAGAAGTTCACAAGACGTGGTCGCTTTGGAAAATCCTCAAGAGGAAATGATTCCTCATCCAGTGACTACAAGAGAAGACTTTGCCACAAATGCAAGAAGCCTGGTCACTATATTCAAGATTGTCCTCAGTGGGAAAAGGAAATGAAGAAGAAGAAATACAAGGATTACAGTTCTGATGATGCGAAGAAGAAGAAGAAACCGTCAAAATCTTCGTCATCAAAATCTTCGAAGTCTTCATCTCACAAGAAGGGCAGCTCCAAGAAGGGTCGGGCATTCATTGGCAAGGAAATGGACTCTGAAGCTGAATCTGAGGAAAATTATGAAGAGGAGGAGTCTGAAGAATCTGAGTCTGGTGTTGCGAGTCTGGCTGTTGCTACTGCCTTCGTCAGCAAGTCCATCTTCAACGCTGAAGAAACTGACACCACCGACAAGCCTGATGAAGATAATGATGGCTACGCTCCCACCTATTGCTTCATGGCAAAAGGAGCTAAGGTACTCAAATACAACTCCTCTGACTCTAGTGAAAATGAATCTGATGAGGATCTCAAGCCCAGCTACTCTAAACTTGCTAAAATTGCTGTGAAACAACAACGGGCTCTTGAAAAGATTCAAAACATGCTAGATAAAAGTGATGATATGTTGGGTGAAGAAATGGATCGCACTAAAGCCTTGACTGAAAATCTTCAGAGACTTTAGTCTAGGTATGATAACCTTCAAGGTCATCATAACTCTCTCTTGTCTGATCATGAGAAACTTTCTTATGAATTTTTCAAGAAAAGCAAGATCACAAGAAGCTTTCTCTTGAATCTCTTCAAAGAAAGGAAGATCTTGAAAAGCTAAGAGTGTGTTATGAAGATCTTCAGAAGGAGCGCGATTCATTACTAGCTCAACAAATCAGCGCTTCTCAGGAAGAATTTGTTCCTCCATGCTTAAAGTGCATTGAACGTGAATCTGCTAATTCTTCACCTGAATGTTCAAATGCTTCAAATGTTACAAATTCTTCATCTGCCTCTGCTATCACTAATTCCTCATATGAGGACATTGCTAGTATCACTGACAATGCAGGGCTGAAGGAATTGTACATGACAGGCATGTACAAAAGCCTCAAAGGGCATCAGACACTTTGTGATGTGCTCAAAAAGCAGATCCTCAACAGAAACCCTAGAAAAGAGGGTATTGCCTTTGAGAGGAAACTCAATGCTGATGGAACATATTGGAAGCCTGAGTAGTACCCCAAAACATCATGGGTTGCTGCAAAGGGACCTCCAGTTGATCCATCTGACTTATCTGGCTTTACATGTGAATCTCCTCATTCTTCTGATGAGTCATTTGACTCCAACTATAAACTGTTCAAAAATCAGAATGGTGAAGTATTTGCTAGATATGTTGGCACTAACTGCAGGAACGGTTCCCCTATGAAGAAAATATGGGTTCCCAAAAGCTGTGTTGAAAGTCTTCAGGTGAATGTCCTCATGACACCACCTGTGAAGAACCGGAACCCCAGATCAAATTCTTCATATGGACCAAGTTCTTCATATGGATCAAATTCCTCAACTAGATCAAAGTCCTCATATGATTATCATCGTGCTAACAACTCTGTCTCACAGGGTAGAGCTAAGGGCTATGAATATGTGCATTATTCTTCAAACCATTATGTTCATAAGTCCTCGAAGAATTACTCTGCTTATTCATATGCTTACCCTAACCCCTCTTATGTGAAGCGAAATGGTTTGGCTTCTTTGCCACCTTTCTCACATGGTGCTCGCAGGATGATGAACTCTTTGCCACCCCTCCAGATGTGGGTGGTGAAGAAAAAGAACTAATCTCTACTACAGGGTCAGGTCTCCAGACGTGCTCTAATGTCTGAAGAATTTGCTGGGGACCTGACAAAAATGCCTGAAAGGACGCAGGCGAATCATGATGAAATGAACTTTCATTTCACACGTCCAGATATTGCTATATCTGTTTACTGCTTGATGAAATTCATCTAATGAACTTGATATCATATTCTTCACTGATGAAGCATATGAGATTGTAAGATACACTAATTCATCTGCAGGATGATCAACCCAAAACCACTGAATGGGTCCTCGATAGTGGATGTACAAATCACATGACTGGTGACAAGAATCTATTGATGGATGCTCCCTTATCACCGTCACCTCTGAAGCATATCATCTTTGCTGACAAAGGCAAAAGTAAGGTATTGGGTCTTGGTAAGGTTGCTATCTCTAAGGATAAGCACATGGACAAAGTCATGCTTGTTGAGTCCTTAGGATACAATCTCATGTTAGTCTCAATGATTTGTGATCTTGATATGGTTGTTGTCTTTGGCAAATATCGCTGTGTTGTGATTATGGAAGCTGACAATTCCAAAGTCTTCGAAGGCTTTAGGAGAGGAGATCTATATATTGTTGATTTCTCTACAGGACCACAACCAGCCGTATGTCTACTTGCAAAAGCTTCAGAAGGCTGGCTATGGCATCGACGACTTGGTCATGCAGGCATGAGGAATTTGAACACGCTTGCGAAGAAGAAGCATGTCATTGGCATTGAGAATGTCAAATTCCTCAAGGATCACTTATGCGGAGCCTGTGAGGCTGGGAAAATGACCAAGGCCAAGCATCCAGTGAAGACTATCATGTCCACTACCCATCCATTTGAACTACTTCACATGGACCTCTTTGGACCTAATCATTATTCAGCAGTCACTAATGATGCATCTCTATATGGTTTTGTCATTGTTGATGATTATTCTCGATATACATGGGTACACATTGTTACTTACAAACATGAAGTGCAGGAAGTCTTCAAACGATTTTCCTCGAGGGCTTCAACCAACTTTGGTGTGAAGATCAAGCATATCAGAAGTGACAATGGAACTGAGTTCAAGAATTCTGGTCTTGATGCCTATCTTGATGAACTCGGTATTACTCATGAGTTATCTGCTCCCTATACTCCTCAGCAGAATGGCGTCGTGGAGCGCAAGAACAAAACTCTTGTTGAGATGGCTCGCACTATGCTTGATGAGTACAAAACGCCTCAGCGTTTTTGGATTGATGCAATTGATACTGCTTGCCACATCATCAACAGAGTATATCTTCACAAATTCTTCAAGAAGACTGCCTATGAACTCCTCACTGACAAGAAACCCAATGTGAGTTATTTCAAAGTCTTCGGTGCTAAATGTTGGATTAGAGATCATCACCACAACTCTAAATTTGCACCGAAAGCACATGAAGGTTTTATGCTTGGTTACGGAAAGGACTCGCACACCTACAGAGTCTTCAACATTGTTCTTCACAAGATTGTTGACACTGTAGATGTGCGGTTCGATGAAACTAATGGCTCGCAACGAGAGCACCTACCTTCTGTGTTAGATGAACCAGCACCTGAAGATGCTATCAAGCTCAAGGCAACTGAGGATGTCATTCTGACTGAAGAATCTGCTGAAGAATTCATTCCGGTTCATGAAGAACGTCGAGCTGATGCACCCGAAGAACATGATGAGGAAAATGGTGCTGAAGAAAATGCTGATCAAAATCTTTAGCGACAACCAACTCATCCACGCGTTGCAAAAGAAGTGCAAGTGGAGAAGATCATCGATGACATTAGCGCACCAGGTCCTCTCACACGCTCAAAAGCATCACATTTATCTAACTTTTGTGGGCACTATGCTTTTGTCTCTATCAGAGAGCCCACTAAGGTAGATGAAGCATTTCTGGAGCCAGAGTGGATTCAGGCTATGCAAGAAAAATTACATCAGTTCGAGCTGAACAATGTCTGGGAATTGGTCAATCGCCCAGATCCTCGCAAGCATAATATCATTGGCACAAAGTGGATCTACCGCAACAAGCAAGATGAAAATGGCCTTGTGGTGAGGAATAAGGCACGACTAGTAGCTCAAGGCTACACACAGGTTGAAGGAATTGATTTCGATGAAACTTTTGCACCTGTTGCTAGACTTGAGGCTATTCACATTTTACTTGCCTATGCTAACCATCATGATATCATCTTATATCAAATGGATGTGAAAACTGCATTCCTCAATGGTAAGCTTGAGGAAGAAGTATATGTTGCTCAACCCCCAGGTTTTGAATATCCCAAGAATCCTGACAAAGTCTTCAGACTCAATAAGGCCCTCTATGGCCTCAAGCAAGCCCCTCGGGCGTGGTATGATACATTGAAGGAATTCTTCGTGAAGAATGGCTTCACACCTGGTTCACTCGACCCTACTCTTTTTACTAAATCATATGATGGTGAACTGTTTGTGTGCCAAATATACGTTGATGATATAATCTTTGGCTGTACTAACCAACGTTATAGTGATGAATTTGCCTATATGATGAGTGAAGAATATCAAATGTCTATGATGGGAGAGTTGAAATTCTTCTTAGGTCTTCAAATTCGTCAGCAGCGCAATCGCATATTCATATCTCAGGAGAAATACCTCAAAGATGTACTGAGGAAATTCGGCATGCAAGATTGCAAAGGCGTCAAAATTCCTATGCCCACAAATGGCCATCTATGCACTAATGAAAATGGTATTGACTTCGATCACAAGGTATACCGCTCCATGATTGGTTCTTTATTGTACTTATGTGCATCTAGGCCAGATATAATGCTTAGTGTTTGCATGTGTGCCCGATTTCAAGCTGCACCGAAGGAATCACACCATAAGGCTGTGAAGCATATTCTTCGATATCTAGCTCACACACCAACACTAGGATTATGGTACCCCAAGGGCTCTGCTTTTGATCTCATTGGATATTCTGACTCTGACTATGCTGGTGATCGTGTGGACCGCAAGTCAACATCTGGCACTTGTCATTTCCTCGGACGATCTTTGGTCTGTTGGTCCTCGAAGAAACAGAACTGCGTATCACTGTCTACTGCTGAAGCTGAATACATTGCTGCTGGCTCTTGCTGTGCTCAACTGCTTTGGATGAAGCAAACCCTCAAGGACTATGGCGTCAATGTGAAGAATGTGCCTCTCCTCTGCAACAATGAGAGTGCCATCAAGATTGCTCACAACCCAGTTCAGCACTCGAAGACTAAGCACATCCAGATTCGTCATCATTTTCTTCGTGATCATGTGTTGAAGGGCGACATCTCCATCGAGCATGTGAAGACTGAAGAACAGCTAGCTGATATCTTCACCAAGCCCTTGGATGAGAAGAGATTTAGCAAGTTGCAGTGTGAGCTAAATATCTTAGAATCTTCGAATGTTCTTTGAAAAGAACACACATCCTAACCCTTATGCAGAATTGATGACTTAGATGTGCAACACATGAAGAAACGTTTTTCTTCTATCAATGAAGAATAACACTCTAAGTGTGAAGAAATTAATGAAGAATTTGATTCTCAGAACCCTACGACAATTGTACGCGGTGTCTGAAATCATCATTCTTATACGGTGGGTCACGCCACCACAAAAGTTGAAAATCTTCAATTTGAGTTTTTCCTCATTCTTGAAATTCTTCAGTTTTTCAAATTCTTCAACTTTGCAAAATCGTCACTGCTTCCGTCGTTTTTCTTCATTGGCTATATATATATGTAAGTTTAAGTCCTCTACAGCATTCACTTATTGCTATTTCTTCAAGTTGCGATTTCCGCTAAGTGAATGTGATCGGACCCTTCCCCCTCTATGCTATACTCAATCCAATCTATTCACAAATTCTTCATGTGCGTTCTGATTGAAACTCGTTCAAAATCTTCACTGTGTCCTTGTCAGCTGAAGAAACTGCGAACGAAATTTTAAAACAAATCTTATCCAGATTTTCGGTTTTACCGCTCAAACCATTCCGCATCCCACGATGCATTATTTTATTCACCCACGATCTTACACGATCTCATCTGCACAGTACGTGGGTGACACATGTCGCGTGAAGAAGAAAGGGCAGGGGCATGTTCATCCCAAAATCTTCGGGCGAATAGTTTTTTTTCGTGGCTATAAATACCCCTCTCCCTTCCTTACTTCATTTACTCCGCTCGGTCGCTGTCTCTCGCTCGAGCTCTCCTCAAACCCTAGCGCCGCCGCTATTCCATCGCCGTCGGTGAGGAAGAGCTTCACTGCCTCGACCTCGTCGCCGGCTGCGGAAATCTTCACTCCGCCGCTGTTGTAGCTGTCTCCCTTTGCCAAGTTAGGGCATGGGAGATCTAACGTGACGAACTTCACCATGGTTCATCTCTGTTCGTCGTGTTCTTCAGTTCGGGTAATTAAAAGTCACTTTTATTACTTGCTTTGATTCTCAAACTTTTCTGAAAATCTTCAAAGGTGTTTTTAATTCTTCAAATCTTCACATATGAACACCTCACACACTGTATGCTCTTGATCCATCTCTCTAAGCACTCATTTCTTCAAGATTCCTCAATTGTGCGGATTTTCGATCTGTACAACTCTGGAACCTAAGACAAGAATGCTTAGTGAAATTCCTCAAGGCTCAACTGGTCAAATTCCTCAAAACTTGTCTTTTAGAAAGACCTTCTGAGAACGCATATGACCTCTCCAAATTCCTCGCACCTACACTCTGTTCACAGGTACTCATGTCCGCTGCTGAATCACTAGGTTCTCATCAACTTAACTCATTTGCAGCGTTCCTCAAAGAAAAACTGCATACTTCTTCTGAGTGTTCAATTGTTCAAATTCCTCATCTGAAGAAAATGGCAGAAGGAAAGAGACCGCAGAAAGGAGGAAAGAAACCGGAGGTCATGACTGCCTTCGAGATCCCTGATGAAATATACAAGGATTATTGCACACCTGATGAAGCCAAGTTTGGCAAAGAGAACAAAAATCAGCGCAAAGTGCGCATTCAGAGGATAGAACGAAGATGGGCACGAGAATGGAGGGAATATCGCTATGTTACTCCAAAGTACATGAAGAAATTCGCCTTAAACTCTCCATGCCGAAGAGCTCCATTGGCACCTGGCCAAGTCGCTGATCCCACCAGCATCAAGCGTGGTGAGGACTTTCCTGAAGAATGGTCTAGGCGTCAAGCAAAACTGGCAAGACAAGCCAAGGAGGCAGTGAGGAAATTCAATGAGGATTCTGCTGCTGCCGCTGAGACCTCGGTCAAGCCGAGGAAATCAATGCCGAAGAAGCCTGCTCGCAAGCCAAGTGCTTCACCATCTGCGCCCTCACGGCCAAGTTCCTCAGCCGCGCCCTCACGGCAAATTCCTCAGACTACTGCTGCTCCACCAATGTCCTCAGCAGCTCCCTCCAAGTCCTCAACTCTTGTGCATCTGGCTACATGTCAAAGGACTCAGGGTTTCTCGATTGCTTCTGGTGTCTCAGCAAGTTCCTCAGCTGCACCAATGTCCTCATCAGGCCCCACTCTGCTGAAGACAAAAGCAACAGCTGGACGCGGTCCTCGGCCAAGTCCAAGAAAGAAACAGGTTGCTTTCCACGTGCCCTCTGATGACGAGGCTTCTGATGAAGAACTTGCAGAAATCATCAGAGACAGACAAGCAAAGGCCGCTAGAGCCAAAGGAACACCTGTGCCTCTGCTCTTGGATCCGAAGAAGATCCTTGACTTCATCGACTTATGGCATCAGGATCCAAACACTCCAATGCCTGATCTGCCTCTGACTCCTGGTCAAAGTCATATGCTGACCCATTTCATCACTGAAGAGAAATGGAACTTTGAAAAGGCTCGTGAGATCAAGAGAGCACAAGCTAGAAAGGAGAAGCTTCTGAAGAAGAACATCATCAGACTGACTCCTGAAGAACTTCTCAAGGCTCAATCTGAGATTCAATCCCTCAGCAAGGATTTCGATGCATACAATGCTGATTGGCAAGGAGCCAAAGTGAGATTCGTCAATTTGACGAAGAAAATGACAACTGTTGCAGCCCCATCGCAACAAGAAAATCCTCAGGCTACAAACTCTGCTCAGCCTGCTGAAGAACATGCCAGCACTGCTGATGACTTTCAGCCTGCTGATGAGAATACAAGTTCCAGGGCTGATGACTCCATTCCAGCCGCTGAAGAAATTCCCAGGGCATCCACTAGTGGTGCGCCTGAAGAAACTGAAGAGATCAGGGCAACTACACCTGTTGCTCCTGAAGAAACTAAACCACAGTCCTCAGCTCCTCCTTCGCCAACACCAACTCCAATTCTTCCTTCTGCCTATGAAGTGAAGAAGACCAAGGCTGCAGAGCGAGCTGCAGTGAAGAAAAGGAAGGCATCAGCTGCGTCAAATTCTTCGGCTGCGAAGAAAATGAAGCCAATGACCAGCTCGCTTGAAAATCCTATTGACGCCGTTCCGATTTCCTCCATGTCATCAAAGGAAATTGTTCCTTATGGAGAAGACTACAAGATCCCAAGCGAATCTGATGAAGAAACTCATTCTGTTGCTACCTCAGAACAGTTTGATGAAGAAATTGAAGTGGAAGCATTCCCTTCAACGCCAGTCGTTTCCTCACCTATGCCTCAGTTCACAACTGAAGAGGCTGGCGTTGAGGAAATTGAAAAAGAAGAAGAAGACGTGGATATTGGATGCACTACACCAGTGATGAATGATGACTTTTGGGAAAGTCAGCATCCCAATACTCCTCTCTTCACCCCCATTCAACAAATTCCTCAGTCCCCGGCTACAACTGTTCAAATGGGCTCTGAAGAAACTCATCCCACATCATCTATTCATGAAGAAATTCCAGCCGCTAGTGCTGAAGAACCTGCTGTTGATCCTCAAGTAGCACAAGAAGACGAACCAGAAATTCCTCAGCCTGAAGCACCTGAGATCGCGATTCCTGAGGTTGTGCTGCAAATCACTGACACCCCTCTGCCCAAACCAAAGAATCCGTTCTCGAGCAAGCAAAAATTCAAGGCTGAAGACTTCTTTTCTGAGCATGTGTTCTTCACTGATTACAATCCATATGACTCTGCTCGCATAAGGAAAAGACGTTTCTGGACTGCTACTCAAGCCAACTTCTATTCCTCAGTGCTCTTTGATAAGGACAAAATCTTCGATCATGAGCATATTCCTCATGTGGATATGGAATCTCTGCCGTGCTTCGAGCCAGTTCTCCGAGTTATTCACGATGCAGGACTACTGAATTTCTGCACTGATATCTGTGATTGGAATGAAGAACTCATTCTTCAGTTCTATGCCACTTTGCATATCACCGGAGATGCTGAAGATGTCAATTCATGGGTGCTGGATTGGATGATAGAAAACACTCACTACAAGGCACAGCAACTGAATTGCTTCGTGTCCTTCCTCTTGATCCTCGCCATGACAATGCACGTTGCATCTACAATGACCGCGAACTGACAGATCATTATATGCAAGTGCTTATGAAGCCTTTGAAGCCAGGGCAGGCCCCTCGAACCAAATTCCTCGTCAAGGAATTGCTGTATGTGCCTCGGACTGTCTATTGAATCCTGACGAAGACAATGAGTCCTATCAAAGGCCATGACTCAAATGATGAAGATGTCGTTGGCATCATGAAGAACATGCTTTTCAACATCATTCATGGCGTTCCCGTCAACTTCCATGATTTCTTCATGAGGACTCTGGCTAATGTTGCAATGTCACCTTTTGAGCTGAAGCCCTATGCGCCTTGGATTATGAGATTCATAAGGGCAAGATCTTCACTGAATTACAAGGCTGACACTCTGAACCATGGTAGCTACTTGCCGCCCATTGAAGTCCTCAAGCGACCAATTTCATCATCTGATGATAAGGGCAAGGCCGCTGCTGTGATCGATGAAGGCACTCGTCCATTGGATGGTCAATTCCATCTAGCTACATCTTACTCCACCAATGATGATTCTGCAACACATGACACTGCCGCAAATACCTCAGCTAAGCAAAATCCTCAAGCCACAGAACCCAGGGTGAAGACTGACCGTGAGTTACTCCTCAATCTTCATCAGAAGGTTGATCGCAATCACAAATGGGTGAAGCGTCAATTTGCTGCAATTCTTCACAACATGACCTCAACCCATAATGTAGTGAAGAAAAATCAGTATCACCTTCATCAAACCCTCAACCGCACCTGGGCTGTTCTTACTCATGTATATTCCACGGAAGAACTGAAGACTATGGGTCTCCAGGAAGCATTTGACTGGTCTCCACCACCTCCGAAGAAATTCAAGAGAGTCAAAGTTCCTGATCTGGTGGCCAACTCTTATTCTTCATCGCATGAAACTGATGAACATGAAGATTTGAACAACACTGCGGCAGGCCCTACTTCAACGAACAACCCCGACAACGCTGGCGCTCCTCCATCGACTTGAAATTCTTCAGGGGCGTTAGTCCTTAGTTTCGATCCTTTTGGTCATTCGATGACAAAGGGGGAGAAATCTGAGTTAGTCTTCAAGCGGGTTTATATTATGGGCGTTTTGTTAAGTTACAACTCTCGTTCTTCTGAAACTTTTTATTGGATCGAGTTGTAATCTTAAATCCGATGGTGCCTTGATACTTTTGGTCGTGCTCTGATGCTTTTGATGCACTAAGCTCTGATACTTTTGATATGCTATTCTGCATGCTTATTCCTCGTTAATATTATTGCACGCATGCTGAATCTCATCAGGCACCATATTTCATCATGCATTTCAAATTATTCATATTATATATCAAATGCATGTATGAATTACAAGATATAGGGGGAGATCTCCATGATTCAATTCTTCAAATGTGCATTGCCTCAAAAGCAAATTCCTCACTATGCACATGTTCAGGGGGAGTTCTTCTATATCTTGCAATCAAATTCCTCAATATCAGTATTTACACTTCATATGTTTATCCCCGTTGAAAACTTAACCTATGTTGTCATCAATCACCAAAAAGGGGGAGATTGTAAGTGCATCTACTGCCCCTTAGTGATTTTGGTGTATTGAAGACTTATAGGTTAAGTAACTGATGCGTTTGTGAGTGTACACAGGTCTATAAGTCTATGAGGAGTTTGATATTTACAGAGAAAATCGACCCCTAAAAATGAAGTTCTTCGACTGAAGACTTTGATATTCTGAAGACTTTCTGAAGACTTTGAAAGTGAAGAAATTGGTGTGACCTTGAAGACTTGGTATTCACTTGAGGAACATGAAGCGTGAAGACTTTTGTTTTCGTAGTTTCATTTTCTCTTTCTTGAGTCATAGGAAACACCGTACTGTTAAAGGGGGTCGAGGAAATACTAAGGAAAAATTTCCATGTGATGCTCAACTCAAAATCCTACACCTACCAATCCCTTCGAGTGAAGCCATTGGAAATCTCATACAATTCAGTCAAATTCTTCAGTGACAGAGACGCAGTTCTTCTGGTCACTGATGACTTTGCCCTGACTGAGGAGTTAGGAATTCGCCAGTGCGAATTGCCTACACAGTGAGGAACATGATAGCCCTGAGGAATTTGAGAGTCAAATTTCCGACCGTTGCTGTGCTGCGCACCAGCTGTCCAAAATATCCTGTCCACCTAACGGTCATATCATTGAAGGGCATTTATGTCTTATCATGTCGGGCCGCTCCCTAGGCTATAAATAGCCGCCCCCCCACAACCACTAGCTGGTTGGCTGCTCCGAGAGAACTTGACACTTGTCATTTGAGAGCAACCCATCCTCCGAGGACTTTGAGCGGAAAATCATCAAGTGAGGAAAATCCAAAACCAAACCCCCACAAACCCAAAGTGATTGAGCATCACTGAAGAAATTGATCGTGCGTGGATCTGACGCTTGTTACCTTTGAAGACTGTGCTTCTTCCAGACGGTTAGGCGTCAAGGTCTAGAGCATCCAAGAGGAATTGTGGATCGCCGAGTGACCAAGTCTGTGAAGGTTTGGAAGTCACCTGAAGACTTACCACGAGTAATTGGACGAGGCCTGCGTGGTCTTAGTTCAAGGAGAATACGGTGAGGACTGGGTGTCCTGAGTTGCGGCTCAGAGACTGGGTGTCCAGGACTGTGTGTCCTCGAGTTTAAATACTCAGCCGCTCCAACCAGACGTACAACTGAGACAGCAGTTGGAACTGGTTTACCAAATCATTGTCTTCACTAACTGACTGGTTCTATTTCCTCAACTCTTTCATTTCCTCATTACTGTGTTGAATGTTGTTCATATCTGTGCTTGAAGACTTTGACTGAAGACTTTCACAAATTCCTCAGTTCAATTTCTTCAGTCTGTCTGTCTTCATCTTGTTATCCTGTGTTTACGCTTTCTGTACTCTGTGCTAGTCTTCATTTCATCATGATGACTATGTTTGTATCCTGTTATGATTACTTCTGAGTACTTATTCCGCTGCAAGTAGTTCTTCGCTAAGGAATTTCCTCTCCAGCAAATTCCTCAGTGAAGAATTCATAAAAATCGCCTATTCACCCCCCCTCTAGTCGATATAACGCACTTTCAGTTACTCCTCAGTCTTCATCAGAAGGTTGATCGAAATCACAAATGGGTGAAGCGTCAGTTTGCTGCAATTCTTCATAACATGACCTCAACCCATAATGCTGTGAAGAAAAATCATTATCACCTTCATGAAACCCTCAACCGCACCTGGGCTGTTCTCACTCATGTATATACCGCGGAAGAACTGAAGACTATGGGTCTCCAGGAAGCATTTGACTGGTCTGCACCACCTCCGAAGAAATTCAAGAGAGTCAAAGTTCCTGATCTGGTGGCCAGCTCTTATTCTTCATCGCGTGAAACTGATGAGCATGAAGATTTGGACAACACTGCGGCAGGCCCTAGTTCAACAAACAACCCCGACAACGCTGGCGCTCCTCCATAGACTTGAAATTCTTCAGGGGCGTTAGTCCTCAGTTTTGATCCTTTTGGTCATTTGATGACAAAGGGGGAGAAACCTGAGTTAGTCTTCAAGCGGGTTTATATAATGGGCGTTTTGTTAAGTTACAACTCTCGTTCTTCCGAAACTTTTTATTGGATCGAGTTGTAATCTTAAACCCGATGGTGCCCTGATACTTTTGGAAGGTGCATAGTGCTCTGATATTTTGATGCACTGTGTTCTGATACTTTTGATGTGATATTCTGCATGCTTTTTCCTCGTTAATATTATTGCACACATGCTGAATCTCATCAGGCACCATATTTCATCATGCATTTCAAATTATTCATATTATATATCAAATGCGTGTATGAATTACAAGATATAGGGGGAGATCTCCATGATTCATTTCTTCAAATGTGCATTGCCTCAAAAGCAAATTCCTCACTATGCACATATTCAGGGGGAGTTCTTCTATATCTTGCAATCAAATTCCTCAATATTAGTATTTACACTTCATATGTTTATCCCCGTTCAAAACTTAACCTATGTTGTCATCAATCACCAAAAAGGGGGAGATTGTAAGTGCATCTAGTGCCCCTTAGTGATTTTGGTGTATTGAAGACTTATAGGTTAAGGGACTGATGCGTTTGTGAGTGTACACAGGTCTATAAGTCTATGAGGAGTTTGATATTTACAGAGAAAGTCGACCCCTAAAAATGAAGTTCTTCGACTGAAGACTTTGATATTCTGAAGACTTTCTGAAGACTTTGAAAGTGAAGAAATTGGTGTGACCTTGAAGACTTGGTATTCATTTGAGGAACATGAAGCGTGAAGACTTTTGTTTTCGTAGTTTCATTTTCTCTTTCTTGAGTCATAGGAAACACCATACTGTTAAAGGGGGTCGAGGAAATACTAAGGAAAAATTTCCATGTGATGCTCAACTCAAAATCCTACACCTACCAATCCCTTCGAGTGAAGCCATTGGAAATCTCATACAGTTCAGTCAAGTTCTTCAGTGACAGAGACGCGGTTCTTCTGGTCACTTATGACTTTGCTCTGACTGAGGAGTTAGGAATTCGCCAGTGCGAATTGCCTACACAGTGAGGAACATGATAGCCCTGAGGAATTTGAGAGTCAAATTTCCGACCTTTGCTATGCTGCGCGCCGGCTGTCCCAAAATATCTTATCCACCTAACGGTCATATCATTGAAGGGCATTTATGTCTTATCATGTCGGGCTGCTCCCTAGGCTATAAATAGCCGCCCCCTACAACCACTAGTTGGTTGGCTGCTTCGAGAGAACTTGGCACTTGTTATTTGAGAGCAACCCATCCTCCGAGGACTTTGAGCGAAAATCATCAAGTGAGGAAAATCCCAAAACCAAACCCCCACAAACCCAAAGTGATTGAGCATCACTGAAGAAATTGATCCCGCGTGGATCCGACGCTTGTTACCTTTGAAGACTGTGCTTCTTCCAGACGGTTAGGCGTCAAGGTCTAGAGCATCCAAGAGGAATTGTGGATTGCCGAGTGACCAAGTCTGTGAAGGTTTGGAAGTCACCTGAAGATTAACCACGAGTGATTGGACGAGACCTGCGTGGTCTTAGTTCAAGGAGAATACGGTGAGGACTGGGTGTCCTGAGTTGCGGCTCAGAGACTGGGTGTCCGAGACTGCATGTCCCCGAGTTTAAATACTCAGCCGCTCCAACCAGACGTACAACTGAGACAGCAGTTGGAACTGGTTTACCAAATCATTGTCTTCACCAACTAACTGGTTCTATTTCCTCAACCCTTCCATTTCCTCATTACTGTGTTGAATGTTGTTCATATCTGTGCTTGAAGACGTTGACTGAAGACTTTCACAAATTCCTCAGTTCAATTTCTTCAGTCTGTTTGTCTTCATCTTGTTATACTGTGTTTACGCTTTCTGTACTCTGTGCTTGTCTTCATTTCATCATGATGACCATGCTTGTATCCTGTTATGTTTACCTCTGAGTACTTATTCCGCTGCAAGTAGTTCTTCGCTAAGGAATTTCCTCACCAGCAAATTCCTCAGTGAAGAATTCATAAAAATCGCCTATTCACCCCCCCTCTAGTCGATATAACGCACTTTCAGTTGTCGCAACCGGAATGCCGACAAGTGATTCGTGATGTGTGAAATCTATACTCCTAGCAACTCCGTTGCTTGGTAGTTAAATGGACAACAACCTCATTCTTAGCATGCTGATTATTGAATCATCATTCTAAGATAGATTGTGCTACCTAGTCCTTATTTCCGGTGCACTCCTTGATCAATGAGTTAGGATTGTGCCAGTCCCTTGCTCTTGTGATCATATCGTCTTGCCCTGAAAAGCAAGGTTGTTCTCGAGCTTAGTAACATATCGATGGTTTGTGATTTTCCGTATATCTTCTCGGAAGTATCACCTGTTGGGGAACGTAGTAATTTCAAAAAATTTCCTACGCACACGCAAGATCATGGTGATGCATAGCAACGAGAGGGGAGAGTGTTGTCTACGTACCCTCGTAGACCGAAGCGGAAGCGTTGACGCAACATAGAGGAAGTAGTCATACGTCTTCCCGGTCCAACCGATCCAAGCATCGTTACTCCGGCACCTCCGAGTTCTTGACACACATACAGCTCGATGATGCACCCAGGGCTCCGATCCAGCAAAGCTTCAGGGAGGAGTTCCGTCAGCACGACGGCGTGGTGACGATCTTGATGTTCAACCGTTGCAGGGATTCGCCTAAGCACCGCTACAATATGACCGAGGTGTAATATCATGGAGGGGGGCACCGCACACGGCTAAGGAACGATCACGAAGATCAACTTGTGTGTACTAGGGTGCCCCCCTGCCCCCGTATACAAAGGAGCAAGGGGGAGGCCGGCCGGCCCCTTGGGGCTCGCCAAGGAGGAGGAATCCTCCTCCTAGTAGGAGTAGGATTCCTCCTTTCCTACTCCTACTAGGAGGGGGAAGGAAGGGGGAGAGGGGGGA